>NW_024529266.1:1190279-1242863 GCF_017590135.1 Pyrgilauda ruficollis | reverse complement strand
AGTCCGGGGCGCGGCGGGACGGAGCGGGGAGCGCGGCTGGAGCGCGGCGGTGAGCGGGGACCGGCGACCGGCGAGGCTGGGGGGGTGGGGGGCGTGGGGCTGGCAGCACGCGTCCGCCGTGCCCAGCGGGCCGGCGCCGGCTCCGGGCCCCGAGTGCCTGTTGGGAAAGGCGGCGTCGCTATCGCCGCACGTACCGAGTGGCGGCCCTGCGCTTCACCGCCGCCCTGGGCGGCGTGCGGCCGATGGCCGTGTCGCTGTCCCGTTACCTTCCTGACGCCGTCGGGCTGCCCGCGTTCGCGCGGGGCTGCAGCGGTGGGCTGCGGCGCGGTGGCCTCCCCCTCTTCGAAGAAAAATGCCTCTCTTGCAGTGTGTCAGGGTCTCTGTGGTGTCTGTGCGCTCCGGGTGAGCTCCGCGCAGGTTTTCTCTCGGCTGTTACTGCCGCTTGATTGCTGTGGGTACTGCTGAGTCAGATAGGCGGAGATGGGGAATTAGTGCTGATGGGATAGGTGGTGTTGCACAGGATTGCTCTGAGGTTAGTGAGAGCTGTGTAACAAACCTTAAGAATTTAAGAGGCAAGTCGTACTGTTACGTGGGTGGTAATTGCTCTAAACGATTACATACAACCGGTCTAGTTTGCTTTTTACGCTCTGGGTAATTTTTGAGGGGGTCACTTTTGGGGTTTGTTCATATTTTGCATTCTGTTTTTATTCCCAAAATGGATTGCTTTCTTTTCTAGTCTCATAGAGAAATTTTTGATTGAAAACAAAGGCAAACAGGATTTATAAAGCATCCCTTTTGAGCCACCATTTTGAAACTCAGTAGCATAGATGATAAATTTCAGCTTTACATTTAGTGTTATGTCTTGCTAATTCCAAGCTAGAAGTCAGTGTGAGTGCATAAATATTTTAGACAGAAATATCAGCTGATGTTATGCATTGAATTTTTTTATAGCATCGTAATGCAGAATCAGTGTGTGAAATCATCAGTATTTTCTAGACAAGTCAGCTGCATAGTAGAAAGCATCCTGCGCTTTGGGCAGGTTAAATCAATACAAAAACTTTAAAGAATCATTTTATGTTAGGACTTAGTATGGCTCAGTTAACCCAGGATGAGTGATGAGGCATCCTGTATTTCAGGATAGTAGCAGTTAATAATACAAGTAAGATACTATGGATCATTATTTTAATTAATTGCTTAATTAATGTATTTCCCCCCCAATTAATTATGTGAAGCCATTTTACTTTTACCATTTTTGATTAGAAATGGGAAAAACAATTTCTCAGTAAAGATTTTGAAATCTTTCTAGCCATCCTAATTGGTTTTTGATTGTCAGATAATCATTCCAACTTGCTGAAATAGTTGTGTTAGCAGTATTACTAGGTTCAGGACTGGTAGAACTCTGTAAAGTCCTGTAGTAACTGCTAGTTATGATTTTCCTGAAATACAGTGGTAGTCAAAATTATTTGTGTTTTCAGAGGATGTTGTGATGCCTTTTATTTTTTTTTTGTGTTGTTTCAAAATCTTCAGCACAGGTATTCTTCTGGCTGGGTTTTATTTTAGTTTTCCTAATTAAAACATACCTTCCATTGTGTTGAAGAGAAATGATAATACCGGTGTGGAACAGCTTTGCAAGAACATAAATTTACAGAACGCAATAAAGAGTATATGATACAGGGAAGAAGAAGGGATAATAACAGCTTTAAAAGGAGGGGGTTAATTTTTAATTTTATTTTTTAAAAAGCATTCAGTCAGGAAATCAAATTATGTGTTCTTAAGGTAGGCAGTCTTCTCAACCATTTTCCCACTTTGGCTCCATGAGCCACAAACATCCTGCCACACCTTCACTGTGGAAGGATAAAGAAAAATAAATAATTGCTGTTGGTGCTCATGTGATACAGATTGGTATTGGTAGGAAACCAAGATGATTCTGGTATCTTCAGGAGCACTTAGGCAGATAGATTTGCCTGTCTCTTATTTTCTCCATTGAATGTCGACTTCATTTTTGATGTCCAAGCAAAAGAAGTAATAGCAAAAGTCCTGTGGATGGATTGTTGCATTTAGGACGGCACAAATGGATTTTTTTTATCCACTTTGAGGTGGTGGTATGTAGAGCCCTCATGCCTCCATGAAAATCTTGCAGTACTAGGTTGGTACATGTAAATTGCAGATTGTCTCTGTTAGGCAGGCTAAGCATTTTTTGCATAGTTAATCATTTTTTTTAACTTTTAAGTGCAGTTTTGTAAGCTGTTATTTTTATGAGGAAAGTCCAGTAACTAATGTATGTAAGAATGTTATGTCAATTTATTTCTATGCAGTAAAATGTAAGTAAAGATCTTTGACTTGCAGAAAGAAACAACACAGAGCAGATAGACCAGGATGTGGTCTGAAGGATGTGTTGAACATTCATGTTGTTAGTTATGTGAAAGATAGCTGTGAACATTTCTGGTAAATGTTTGTTATCTGTTGGAAGCAGAGGAATGATAAAATGCACCATTAACCAGGGAATAGTAAAGGGTAGAAGAGAACTGCCACAATGCTGTTGTGTGAGAACTTGCATGCTTTAGACGGAGAAGGAATATTTTTGAATTGTAATTAATTTGTATCACAGAATAATATTGAACAGAAAGTAGAGAAGACAGAAACATAACATCGCAATTCCTGCTGTTGAGTAGTACCAGTAATGGTTAATTGATAATTTTTTATAGCTCATCAGTATTTTTGATGGGAAGAACGAGTACAGAAAAATAACAGAATTTGGTGAGTGCTTAGATAGGCGGTAAAAACAAGAATTTTGAGTCAAAGCAGTATCAGAATTGTATGATAGAAGATTTCAAGAAGTCTCATGAGAGTAGTGAGGCTTTAGAATCACAGAATCTTCAGATTTGAAGGGACCCACAAAAGTCACTGAGTTCAGCTGTTAAATGAATGGCCCATATTGGGGCTGAACCCTCAACCTTGGCATTATTACCACCATACTCTAATGGGTGACCTAATCCCAGTGGCAAAGACTGAGAAGAAGCCAGGAAGATGGGTAGTACAAAAAAAAAGGTTGAGAAGACAGGGGCAGATCATACTGTATTTTGGAATATTAGAAATAGATGTGTTTTACGTGGAAGATTGAAGGAAAGGTAAAGATTCCTTTCTTTACTCATCTCTGCCTTAAGTGGTTTTTCTTCTATTTCCTGAAGGATGTCTTGCAGGAAAGTGTCTTTTTCACTGAATGTTGTACTTATATGAAGTATTCCTTTGCTGCAGGTTTGCTAAGTATAGAAAAACAGACTTGAAAATGCTGTCCAGACTCTTCCGAATGCATGGCCTTTTTGTAGCCTCTCATCCATGGGAAGTCATTGTGGGAACAGTGACTCTCACTATCTGCATGATGTCTATGAAGATGTTCACTGGGAATGACAAGATCTGTGGCTGGAATTATGAGTGCCCCAAACTTGAAGAAGTAAGGATTTAAAATAATTTTGTAGTATTTGGTGTTAATCAGTAGATCCAGGGTTTTCTATAGAATATGATCAAGCTGTGATGTATTAGGAGTAAAGTAGCCATGCAGAAGCTTCTTCATGGCCTTTTCTTATTTTGGACATTAAAGCTGTATGCAAACAGTGGTTCACTAATGACTAAGCATTTTAGTGTTTTAGTATTTTTATTTTTTAAGGCAAGACTAGCAGTGATATTTATTTTATTCTGGAACTTCACTTTTAAGGTAGCTTCACAATGGACTTAACATTTCACAATGGACTTTCCATAGTGTAAAAGCTAACTAAATTGCTTTGTATTTCATACAGGATGTTCTGAGCAGTGACATCATCATCCTGACAATCACACGCTGCATAGCAATTCTTTATATATATTTCCAGTTTCAGAACCTAAGGCAGCTTGGATCAAAATACATTCTAGGTATTGTATCTGGTTTTTGTATTTGCTGTATGTGTTTTAATTGTGGGGGAAGTGGTTTACCTAAATTGGTAACAAATATTAACTTTTTAATCCTTATTTTCACAACAGCATTATTTTATGGATTGCAGAAAAAATGTTTTGCATGTATCAAAGTACTATTTTTTTAGTGAAAGGTTGTGTAGGATTATATAAACACTGAAAATGTCATTCTTGAAATAACTTTTTATTATGTGAAATACTTAAAATTGTAGAGCTGTTTAAGCCACTTTTAATTTTACTTAAAATAAATTCAGATTTACGGCTTTTATTTCTGAGTCTTACTTTGAATGCATTACAGATTTTAGATTTTAATATCTATAAAAATAGCATCTACTTCAGTTTGTATCTTAGCTGCTGTTAATGCACTGAGTCAGGAATTATCATTCATTGTCATGATTCATCTAAAAGTGGGGGGTTTTAGGTTTTTTTTTTCTTTTCCTTTTCCTCTTCCATTATATATAAATGAAAAATTTCCTATTCTCTTGTTTTTTCAAGGTATTGCTGGCCTCTTCACAATCTTCTCAAGTTTTGTTTTTAGTACAGTGGTAATTCACTTCTTGGATAAAGAACTGACAGGTTTAAAGTAAGTAATGGATTGTTATTCTGGATTTTATGCTTACATTTTTTTTCCTGTACCATAAACCTTGAATTTTAACATATGCCTCTTTTTTTTTTTTTTTTCAGTGAAGCTTTACCATTCTTCCTGCTTCTGATTGATTTGTCAAGAGCAAGTGCATTAGCCAAATTTGCGCTCAGTTCCAACTCACAGGTCAGGCGAGTTATTTTTAAGGATTTTTTGGTTGGTTGGTGCTTTACTTTGGGATTTTTGTTTGTTTGTTTGCAATGGTGATTTTTAATTTAATGTTCAGAATTGGGGTTTTTGTTTGTCTTGCAGTGGAGATTTTTAATGTTCAGAATAGAACATTGTCCCATAGCAGGTGATTAGAACCTAGGTGAGCTTTAAGGCCCCTTTCAAAACAAGCCATTTTATAATTGTATGAGTAATCCAAGTGGAGAGACACACTGGGAAATAATGTCTTGGGGATACATAAATAACAAAAGGATGAGATTCTATCCAGAATGTGTTCTCTTGTCTTCTAGTGAATAGTAATATGGTAAAACTAGTGTGCACAGCCATGTGCATTGTTAATTGTATGTATGAGCATGACTGCATTAAACTGGAACTTTAAACCAGCAATGCTTACAGCTCTTCCAAGGAGGCTAGAGTTCCTAGACAGTCTTTCTTAAAATGCTTACTGACAGTAAAAAAGTTAATTTCTAGGACTCCAGAAGGGTATCTAAAGACACATCCAATGTTATGCTGTACCTACTAAAAAAAGCATGTTTTTAGGCTAAATGTTAGCAGAACATTAGCAGTAGCATATGTGCAGACAACAACATCCATGCTCTAATACATTTAACACAACACGGTAGGAGAGATTGACAGGACATCTTGCTTGTCATACCTGGTAATGTTTGTTTACTAATACTCCAAATTCTGAAATAAAGGTATATTAAGTGGGATTACTTTGTGCTTACAAAATACTGTACATGGCATTTGTACATACTAATTGTGACAGAACATAATATGTTATATTTTAATTTGGTGTATATTACAACATACAGTTTCTATATATGCAATATAATGTGTTCTATATTATTTTACGACTACTGCAAGTACAGAATTTTTTGCTAATTTTTAAGAGAATATTTTACAAAAAGGTTTCTTCTGCGTTTTTTTTTTCCCTCTGCTGCCCCAAAAATACCATCACCAGGAAAACAGTAGCAAACTCTCTAGAGTCTATCATGCCTGCTTTCTGAAGGAAATCCTTTTTTCCCCGGCAGAAAGCTTTAGTGCCTTTTGTGACCACTTTTCTATCAGCTGAGTCTACAGAGTTAAATATAAAATACTAAAGTAATAGTAATTGGGGTACAGATATGTGATTGTAAGAAATTTTGAAATGCCATGACACAAGTGACTTATTTCATGTCTTCAGATTTAGAAGTGGTGTTCTTTTGAATTTAATATAATGAGTGTCTCTGCCCATTGGTGTTGTAGAAGCTTAGAATACTGATGAGCCAAAGGTAGAGAAATCCATCAAAATGAAATAATTTTGTGTCAATAGACTGTGAAAGTATAATAAAATAGCATACAGAAAATCTGTTTCCTTTTTCTCATAATAGTTAATTTTCAATACATGTTTTAGAAGGCCTTACCACCATAATACTACTCTGTTTACTAGTCATGTTATGTCCAAGTTAATTTTGTTTTTGTCTTCATGTTAATGGACAGAAATTTTTCTTTCTAGGATGAAGTAAGAGAAAATATTTCACGTGGGATGGCAATATTAGGCCCTACGTTTACACTGGATGCACTTGTGGAGTGTCTTGTAATCGGTGTTGGTACCATGTCAGGTGAGCCATACAGTCTAAGTTAAAAAAGGCTTTTTGAGAGACATTAGGATATGGAGAGTTTCAAATTGTAGGTGTTACCCATGAGAGTGGAGTGACTTAATCTATTTCTTTATCTATCTCCTAATTAGTTTATTTTACTGGTTTATTGCAAATATGATTAATATATACATGTTGAACCAAAGTTTGAAATACTAGTAATGACTTTCCTTGAGCATTGTGTAGTAGGAATGAACTTCTGTGCAGCTGCTTTCATAAGATTTGGTTTGAGTTTTTTTCAACTACATTGCATACCTTAACAGCATCTTCTTATTTGAAGAGCACTTACTCATCAAATAGTTTTGGTTCTTTCAGGGTATTGTGTATCAATAAGCTGTTTTCTTCTTTATATCTTAGGGACAAAAGCTCATTTTGGTCTTGTATGTAGTTTTTAAAACATTTTATACTGTTAGCCCTTTCATCCTTACTAAGGCAGTTGTGTAATGCATGTGCAACTTGGCTAGCGTGCCTTTTTTCTGGATACTTGTGAACAAGTAGGTGGGGTGTATACTTCTTGCCTGAACATCCCATATTTGGAAAGGGAGTTCAGTACATAGTGTTGGCTAATTTTTTTTGCTCTAAGAAGTAAGGAGTTTCAAGCTTTCATTATGAAGTTTAAAATCTGGGTGAACTTCATTTGTCTTTATTTAGAATTACACCTTAAAATACTTTTCTGTCAATACATAAATACATATTGTACTTAGAATAAGCCAATGCACAATGAGTAGGCCTTAAGATGCTTGTTTTTAATTAATCTTGATGGTTCCTTCTGTAATCTGCAGTGTCAGTAATGATTTCTTTCTCAGTCCAGCAGCACTTCTTCAACTATAGCCAACTGCATATTCAAATGTAAAAACTGTCTTTTTATTTAGGTGTACGACAGCTTGAAATTATGTGCTGCTTTGGCTGTATGTCTGTTCTTGCCAACTACTTTGTCTTCATGACCTTCTTTCCAGCTTGTGTGTCATTGGTATTAGAGGTAAGACCAACTTCAAGACAACCTCAAGTTTAGTATTCAGCCCTGTGCTTCTGTAGGCTATACTTTTCATCATGAAGTTACATGCTGTCATGTTCATCTTCCTTTCAAAGTAAATTGGAGACAGTACCATGTAAATATCTCTGTAAATGAGTCACACTCAGTAGTAGTTGTGATCTAAAGCGTACTAAACAGACGATACTGTAACTTATTGTCTGTCCAGGGTCTTTCACAATTGAAAGTTAACTACAGACTCTTGGTAATTTGTCAATAATCAAATAAAAATATAATGTGGAATCTTATTAGTTGGTTCTTCTAACAGGTGCTATATATGACCTATTTTTGGGGGTTTTTTTGCAGCTTTCAAGAGAGAGTCGTGAAGGGCGCCCTATATGGCAGCTTAGTCATTTTGCTCGTGTTCTGGAAGAAGAAGAGAATAAACCAAATCCTGTGACACAGAGAGTCAAAATGATTATGGTTTGTGGCTCTTTTTCACCTGTGGTGATGCAATCAGTGAGGTGTCCTGGTGCAAAAATGAAGCTTTTGTTTCCTATAGACTTGTATTCTGCAGCCCATTAGTTGGGTCATAGTTTTTAATTAACATCCCCTATATCAACACCTGTTATTTTCCTGCTTATGCCATTTCTCTGCCAAGCACTCAGGGTTCTTTCATGTGTGCTCCCTCTTACCCCTCCAGTACCCTCAGCTTCCTTTGCTTATTTCTTGAGCGAGAGAAAAAATGTGAGTGGGACACATCCAAAACTACTATACAGCAATGTCACAGTAGGCCATAAAGGGTGTTAATTAGAGGTGTGGAAAATCAGCTTTTGGATTTTAGAGGCTTGGGAAGCATGGGAGAAAAAAACATCAAAAATATCCAAACAGAAAGAGGACAATATTTACTGTTAGTGGGTTAGATACCAAGGTACATTTGAAAAATTAATACTTGTTTTGTGTTTTTTATACAGTCACTGGGTTTGGTTCTTGTTCATGCCCACAGTCGTTGGATAGCGGAACCAGCTGCTCAAAACAGTACTGTTGAAAATTCAGTGGGATTGGATGAGAATGCACCAAAGAGAATTGAACCTAATGTTTCACTGTGGCAGTTCTACCTTTCTCGGTGGGTGGCTTCACAGAAGTGTGATTGTGCTGTATTTCTACTGCTGCCAAGCAAGAAACTTGTTGTCCTAGGTCACAAGACTTGCAGACTTAGAGGTCTGACCACTATAGGACTCCTTGGAACCAGAGGTGACATTCAGAAGAAATGTCAATATTATGCCATTTGTCCAAACCCTTGAAATAATCAAGGACATGATCAAGAGCTAGTTGTCCTGTATGCATCAAAACATTGTCTTTTCCCACTAGCATCTTTCACAGCATATTGGAAATAATTTTAAGACTGCACTAGAGTAATTACTTACACAGAGTTTCTGATTGTTCATACCTAAGTGCAAAACCCATTTTATACTATGGCTTTTCCTTCAGCTCAGTTCAAGTTTTTTCTGAGAACTCGGAAATTTCTGGTATAGGCACAGGGGTTTTGTCCCATCTTAACAGTTCATCTTTCATCATAGTAGTCATAATTGGCAGAGGATGATAAAGGAAACTTTGTCTTGTCACTGGGGGACAGGTGTCAAATCAATTTGATGTAGCTATCAGTGAATCTTTTACAGTCATTTTTCATACCAGATTTATGTAACTCTTTAATGACGTCTAAAGATTTCCATGTTGATAGTAGTATGAAGAATGGTTTTTCCACCCTAGCCTAGCATACTTCAATGTCCTGGTAGAAAATACCTTCTGACTGGAATTTCTATAACCATGTGATGATGGAATTATTACTCTTTCTGAAGCAAAAAATGTTAAAATGCTGTTCTAGGCAACAAATTGTATTTACTCTGTACTTACTTTTTAATCTTTTTTAGAATGGCCAGTATGGACATTGAGCAAGTAATCACGCTTGGATTAGCGCTTCTCCTTGCTGTCAAATATATTTTCTTTGAGCAAGCGGAGACTGAATCTACCCTCTCACTGAAGAATCCCATAACGTCTCCTGTGATGGTACAGAAAAAGGTCCCTGAAAATTGTTGCAGGAAGCAGACTGAACTTCTGAAAAACAATCAGAAATCTAACACAGGAGAAGAAGCTGTCATTCCCAAAGATGAGAGTGGTTGGTAATTTTTATAGTTCTAAAGTCTGGACCCATTAATGAGTATTTGGAACAAATTGTGCAATCTTTGGTAGCATATTATATTTGGTATCAAAACTTCAGGATTTTCTGAACTGAAGTTCATTTTTATTATCTCTGTGCAGCTGAAGTCATAAAACCTGTATTAGCAGAGTTATCAACCAAGGCTACGTTTGTGGTAGGCAATTCCAGCCCTGTGGAAACTTCTTCATATCTTAGTGGAAAAGAGGAAGAGATTGAGTTACCTAAAGAGCCACGTTCTATTGAGGAATGTGTTCGTATACTTGGAAATGCACAGGTATGGAAAAAAACCTTTTTTATTTAACCTCTACTGCAACATCTGATTTGAGAGTTGTTAAGAGTTCTTTTCCCAGCTTTTAGATAATCCCATTGGTTGTAATATCATTCTTCAGGAAATTACACGGCTTTAATAACGTGGGAGGGTGTGGAGGTCATGACTAAAACAAAACTCTTTAATGAGTTACTTCTCAAGTCAGTTGAGAAGGGATTAGCTTCATCATTAATAACATACCAAGTCTTTGGAGCTTCATCATGTACATGTATGAATGGGTGTCTAATCACGAAAGTTTTTGATCATGTGTCGGCCTGCTGTAAAGCCTGATGTTGGCAGTTGACCCCTTTAGCAAAGTAAAGTTGCTACTCTTCTTCTTCTAGAAACATTTAAAAGGATTTTCACCAGGAGAGTCTCTATTTTCTCTCTCCACCCTTTATGTTTTCAGGAAGGAGCAAAATTTCTTACTGATGCAGAGGTTATCAGCTTAGTTAATGCTAAGCATATTCCTGCATACAAACTGGAAACCCTGATGGAAACCCAGGAGCGAGGTGTATCCATTCGCAGACAGATGTTGTCTAAGAAACTTCCTGAACCTTCATCTTTGCAGTATCTTCCTTATAGGAATTATAATTATTCTTTGGTACGTACAAAGTAGACAAGCAGAATTCACTGTAAGACTATTTTCCAAACACAGGAGAAGAAAAACATGAACCTGTTGGAACAAGTACAGAGGAGGCCACTAAATTGATCAGGGGTTGGAATATCTCACCTGTGAGGATAGGCTAATAGAGTTGGGGTTTTTCATCCTGGAAGAGGAAGCTTTGGCAGGACCTTAAAGCACTTTCCAGTATCTGAAGGGGGCTTACAAGAGAGGGAGGAGGGACTTTGCACAAGGATCTGTAATGAAAGGACAAGGGGGAGCGTCCTTAAGTTGAAGAAGGGCAGATTTAGATGTTAGGAAGAAATTCTTCACTGTGAGTGTGGTGAGACACTGGAACAAGTTGTCCAGAGAAGGTGTGGCTGGCCCAATCCTGGCAGTGTTCAAGGCCAGGCTGGATGGGGCTCTGAGCAACCTGGTCTAGTAAAAGGTGTCGCTATTAAATAAATCCATAGTCATGTATATGAGTTAACAATAAGCATGGTCAAAACTGATGTAGAAGGAAAAAAATAAGAGGCAAACATGAGGCACCACCTTTAATTGCTCTTGATGTTTTTAAACCTAGGGTGGTGCATGAGTTTTGTAAGTTGTCCAAAAAGTATTTCATATCAAAATATGCAACTGACTTATCTAAGAAACGCAGAGTTCTACTAATACTGAGCCAGAGCTCAACTGAATGATAATACTACCTTGAGCACAAGTTAAAATGGAAAATAGTTCTAAAATTATTTTAAAACTTAAAGGTTATTTAAGTAAAATTTATTACTGTACAGGATTCAATACATCTGCCTAGTATTGAATAGCGTTAGCTGTAGCTGTTAACTTTTTGAAGTGTCAGTGAGTTGCTTTATGGGTAAATTTGTGGGTGTTTTACAAAGATGCCTCGGTGTAGTTGTAGGCATTGTATGTAGCATTGCTGTACTGTAGCACTGGAATGTAACCTGAGTGATTGTTTTGTATGGTTTCTGTAAGGTGATGGGAGCTTGCTGTGAAAACGTGATTGGATATATGCCTATTCCGGTAGGCGTAGCAGGACCTCTGGTTTTGGATAACAAAGAGTTTCAGGTGCCAATGGCAACAACAGAAGGGTGTCTTGTAGCAAGCACAAACAGAGGATGTAGAGCAATATGTGTAAGTATTGTGTGACTTTAAAAACTTCCTATATTATAAACATACATAAATATAATGCATAAAAATACTCATTAGATAAACCTAAACATATTCAGGTTTATATAATGCATATATTTTATTTCTTGAAAATTAAAATTTCAGTAATCTTACTTTGTCCACCTTCTGCTTTGGTTTTTAGCTTGGTGGAGGAGCAAGTAGCCGCATTCTGGCAGATGGGATGACTCGAGGACCGGTTGTAAGGTTGCCCACTGCTTGCCAGGCTGCAGAGGTGAAAGTCTGGCTTGAAAGCCCCGAAGGTTTTAAAATAATGAAGGAAGCTTTTGACAGCACAAGTAGGTTAGTATAATGGCTCTTCCAGCTTCATTTCCAGACATAAGACTTCCATGGATGGTAGAAAGATCTCAGTTGTTTTTTTGAGTACTGTAGTAGAGGATATTACATCTCTGTTTTGGCTATCCCAGTGTTGTGAGCGTCTAACAGGACAGAAGTCGCTCAGGCTAGTGTGCCAATAAACATTTTTTCACTGATAATGGTAAACTGTGTATTAACAAATAGATATATACTACATAGTAATTAATAGAATACTAACTTGTCTAAGCATTTTTTTAAAAATCTTATGAACTTACTTTGATTTTTACTAGGCAGAGTAACTAACTGTAGTTACTATGCTGAAAAAACCCTCAAAGTTTGGTCTTTCAGATGATATTATTAATATAATTAATCTGTGATGTTTCAGAGAGTACAAGGTAAACTAATGGTACAACTGAAATGCTAAAAAAATGTAAAAGAGTGGTAAGAATAAGTCTATTTCAAGCCCTAGAGTTTTCTCTGGGGCTTATGATTACCTTCTTGCTTTAGGAAGATTCAGAGAGAGATTTTCTTACCTGTTGTGTTTCTTAACAAGTGTCAGCCAAAGGTACATCTGTATTTTGGCCAAAATCAGCTCATGCTGCTTTTTAAATGCAGTATTTTCTGTGTTTTGAGTAACTTGTGCAGCTTGCACTGTTGAACATAGCATGCTTTTTGCCCTGCTGTAAAACTTACATCAGAATTTCCAAAGGCCTCATTATTACTTTATATCTGGTAGTGAGATGTTTTAAGGAATAGAAATGAATAAAATTTATGTTAGCAGTTCAGGATATTTTATTTCTTTAAGTTCAGGGATAGAAAATATAAAAAGGCAGTGAACACTTTTACAGTGAATATTTTTGTAGTACCTATTCAAGAAAGCACCATGCCTGGAAGGGTTCAAGAAATGGATGTAGCTCTTGATGCTGTGCTCCTGTTGGAAAGATGATTGTCTGTCAGAGACTGGACTCTTGTTGGTTTTACAGCTCTTTTCCAAATGATTCGTAAAGGAATCTATGATTCTGTATTTAGCAGTGCAATTTGCAAAGATTTACTGTAATTTTGCCACTTAAACATAATAATTGCCATGACCATTGTAAGTAATAGTTAAATTTTCTTGCAGGTTTGCCCGCCTACAAAAACTTCTCATCAGTTTGGCTGGTCGTAACCTTTATATCCGTTTTCAGTCTGGAACAGGGGATGCAATGGGAATGAATATGATTTCAAAAGTAAGGACCATTATCCTTAAGTATTTTTTAAAAAATGGGTATTCATTTTTAAAAGTAGCCTAATAACCTGTGACATGAGAAAGACGAGACAGAGTGGTCTTTGCACAAAATAATAAAAATGTTTGATTTTGTCAAGACAAATAGGAAGAGAATGATGGAAGTAAAATGTAATTTTTTATTTTATATTTTTAATAATTATTTAAAGAAAGTATTTTTGGTAATAGGAGAAGCTAAGCTGGTTGCACTGTTGCTTTGAGCCAAAGATTTTATCCAGCAATAATTGTTCTGTTATTGTGTTTATCACTTCCTAGTTAATAAAGAATTAGGAGTGGCAACAGAGAGATGTTCTCTAGTTTTGCTTGTTTGTTTATATACAAACATGGGGAAGAACTTGAGGTATGATCCGTAGATTGGTGGGATGCCTTGTGCTGTAGGAAATTAATAACGTTAGACTCAAACTTCATATAGAATAGGTAGTCAGAACCATTATAAATGTGGATCTGATCATAGCAGATTTTCTAGTCTGATTTCCTAGTGTAGAGAAGCTCTTTCCAATACATCCAAAACTGATCAATTCCATGCCTGTAATATTCAACTTAGTTCCTTTTATATCTTCAGTATGGTAACCATATGTCCATGTACCTAAAAGGGATCCAGGGAGTCTGTATGCACTAGGAAAAAACAGTTATTCCCCAATATAATTCCCAAAGTGATTAGAAAAAGGATAGTCATAATTGTTTGTGTTTTTCCCCCTCCCGTTTCTTGTTTCTTCATTATATTGTGTTCTTTTCTTCCACTGTAACTAATAATCTGATTAGAATACTGTTCCACTGTCCTTGAATAGCTGGTTTTACACCCATAATGATAAACCTAGCCTATTAAGTGTTTCTCTCTTAACAGGGTACTGAAAAAGCACTGGCGAGGCTGAATGAGGAGTTTCCTGACCTTCAAGTTATAGCTATCAGTGGCAACTACTGTACAGACAAAAAACCTGCTGCTATAAACTGGATAGAAGGAAGAGGGAAGTCTGTTGTCTGTGAAGCAGTCATTCCAGCTAAGGTTGTTAGAGAAGTAAGTGTCTGCTTTCTTGTTTATAAAAATACATACATTTTGCAAAACTGATTCTTACTTTACATCATAAATGTGAACTGAAAGTTGTTTTCCAGGTAAGGATAGTTCTTACACATCTTTACAGGTACTTCTGTAGGATAAGCCATTTCTCTCAGTGAGTAGTCACTTCCTTTTTCCTTGTGGCTTGTGTGAAATAGTGTGTATGTGTTTCATGATGCATATCTAGTTGAAGGCATTAGGATTTTCATGTTTAACCTCTGAAAAATTATGCCAAGTTTTGACAGATGTTTACATGTTCTGTTTTGTCTGTCATTAAACCCAGTCTTTTAACCCTTCTACTCATATTTTGTCTCACATGCACCTGGCTTTCTCTTCAATACTTGTATGCTTCCTCCTACAATGGAAACAGATAATCAGGTGGTTTACTTACCACAAAGCTGTCTTGGCATCTTGCATGACCAAGGGTATTGCTTTATAAGCAGTGCCAGTTGTATTCTCTGGCTGGCTTGTCCTCCATTACAACAGTGTCTTAGATTCTCTTCCACCTGAGTTCAGAAGCTGGCTTCTGTGTCAGATAAAATCCATTGCCTGTTACCTGGTTGTCAGCACTGGCCATGGGAGACAATATCCTGGGAAGAATTCACTACATTGTAACACTTGTTCAAGATCTTATAAGTGGGTATTTGCATATTGGATAGGGGTTGTTTTTTTGCTTGCTTTCCCCTAGTGAAATCCCCTAGATTTGTCCAGTCCCTTCTGGAAAACTATATAAACTTCTAGAAGTAGTATTCTGGGCAGTAGTATTCCACAGTCCAGCTTCGCCTTGTGTGAGAACTACCTTAGTGTTGATTCCATTTGATGATGCCCCAGTTTTGTACTGGGAGAGATGCTTAAGACTTGTTATCTTCACTCAACTGCTCAAGATTTTACAGCTCTGACACAGCCTGTCCACCTTCCCAGCTATTCTCATTTTCAGACTGAAAAGTACTAGTTTCTCTATCAGCAATGAGTAAACAGACTTCTAGTATGTCTTTGAACATCCTTACCTCTGCATCTTTTACAGTTCTACCATGTCTAAAATTCTGGGTACAGAGTTGGACACAGGATTCTAACAGTGTGTGCAGAATGGATTTATACATTGACATAGTTCATGTCTTCTTGGGTAGTATACTGTTTTTCAAATTGTTGTCACAGGCAATATCTGTTGTAACCTCAGGATTTCATTCCAGGGTAGTAATGAGGAGGTAGTCCTTTCATCATGGGCATTGATAATTTTTAGGTAAATTTGGGAAGGTTTTCCTCAAATCCCAGCCCTGTATGTCACCACATTTACTTATATTGAACTCTTAATACATAAATATCACATTTTTTTCAGTGCTGCAGACTTGGTGCAGTTGTCTGTAAATACTGTTCCTACTGTGCAGGAATGTCTTAAATTTTGCTCAACAACAGTATCTCTTTGGACCATCTTTCATAATTTTTATATTATATTCAGTATAAATCTTACTTGAAAGTTTCAAAATACAGTCACTATAGTATAAATGTGCCACTTAATTTTATATTACTATTCATAGTATTTATTTACCTATGTAGAAGAGTGGTTTGTGTTGGAACTTTTCAGCTTGGCTCCATATTCATATGCAAAACAAATTTGGGAAGAGTTTAGTGTCTGGAACAACTTGACAGGAATGTTAACATCATGTCAAGGTAAATTAATGGGATATTTCTGTCAAGATGATTTTGCTTGTTCCATTGTGAATATAAGGGAGACTTTGAAATGGAGCACCCAGCTGTGAGCTTCTCTCACCTGTGCAAGTCCAGATCCTTTGTACTGACTTCTCCATTGTTACTTGGACATCCTACATTTGAAAGTCTCCTTTGGAACAAAAATAAAAGGTATCCAGGACAATGATTGAGTCAAATTCCATACAGAAGCAAACAAGGGGTGAGGGCCATGAATAACCATAAATAGAGTATTTCTACTCCTGCCTGAGGAAGAGGGTAGTAAAAGTGTATCTATCACTTCTTCCAGGTCTTGAAAACAACTACGGAAGATCTAGTGGAAGTAAATATAAACAAAAATTTGGTGGGTTCTGCGATGGCTGGTAGCATAGGTGGCTACAACGCACATGCAGCAAACATTGTGACAGCGATCTACATTGCCTGTGGTCAGGTAGGTTTGTTCTACACCAGTTCACATTTTCTTTAGTTCAGTAATTCTTAATTAAACACTGATTTAAGTGTCTGGATTGTTGTTTCTCCTCCTTGATCTGAAGGATGCTGCGCAGAATGTGGGCAGCTCCAACTGCATCACTTTGATGGAGAGGACTGGTTCCACCAATGAAGACCTGTACATCAGCTGCACGATGCCTTCTATAGAAATAGGGACTGTTGGCGGAGGCACCAACTTGCTCCCACAGCAGGCCTGTTTGCAGGTATAGTTCTCAAAGCTGAAAGAAACTTATCTTCTTAAATCAAAGGTTGCCTTCATGTGGTGTGCAAGCAATATTGTGGGAATGGGGCTGTTTGAAACTTGGTATATTTTATATAAAAATGTTAGAAATGTCTAATGAATTGTTTTCATATATCCAGTTCCTAAAGCTTAAGACATTCACTAATGTCTTAATAATATTAAAGAGACTCATTGGATATAATTTAGAAATACTTTAATACCAAATATATAATAAATTGACTTAGATTGCATAGCATAATACTGCCTTGTATTTTTTTCCAGATGTTAGGAGTTCAAGGTGCAAGCCAAGATAACCCTGGTGAAAATGCCCGTCAGCTTGCTAAAATTGTTTGTGCTACAGTGATGGCAGGGGAATTGTCACTAATGGCTGCTCTTGCAGCAGGGCATCTAGTCAAAAGCCACATGATCCACAACAGGTAAAAAATGGAAAAATTTGTGTATTCTCTGCTGTTTTGATCCTCTTACAAGTACAGGAGAGTCAATAATGATTGTGACTAATTGCAACACATAAAAGCAGTGTAACATTTTAACTATCTAATTTATTTGTCTTGCTGTTTTATTAGGTCAAAGATAAATCTACAGGATCTTCAAGGAACCTGCACTAAAAAGGCAGCTTGAATACTAAAATGGCTTTGAAATGAAGAATTGTTTTAGTAACTGACCAGGTGCACAAGGAAAAAAAACCAAAATATATGAAGTTCAGAATAAAGATTGCCTTCAACTCAATGATGTCTGTGTAAGAGAAACTAAGAGATCAAGACTTGAGACTTGCTATGCTTGACCTTCTTCAGTGGTTAGAGACTGTGAAAGAAGTCTGTCAGATGTCTTGAATATGGCTTTCAAATTCTTACTCTTACACATCATTTTCTGAAGAGTCAGTCTTATGTTTTTACAGGTTGAGATTATTTTGCCTAAAAAGGTCCTGGTAACTACTAAACTGAAAAGTAATTTGTACGTTTAAAATAACAAAACAAAAGAAGTTGGTGTAAACTTGGATTGAATGCACTGGGTCCTTGCCATCTTTATTTTCTGGTTAAACAAGCATGTTTTTTAAAGTGATGGCAAGCCTAATCACTTTCTATGAACTCCCAGTTTTAATTTGTCCACATGTAAAACAGGTCTTAGGCTATCAGACAGTTTAATTGAATGATATTAGTTTAATAGAAATATTATATTCTATTCTGTCTATATATAGTACTTGATTTGCTGCTGCTTCAGCTAAGCAGTGTTGATTGTTTAACACCACAATTTAGGTTATTCCTTTATGTAAAACTTGTGATCTGTAAAGTTCTGAACTGTTAAATATAGTCTGTACTAAAGTAGGGAAGAACAGTGTCTTCAACTGTTTTGGTACTTTGTAGAAAAAATGAAATGGTAACTTCAAAACAGTTATGTGTCAGACAGGTATTTAAATGTAGTTTCTCAAACATTATGTGATAGGAGTGCATTCAAACAAACGAGTCAAGAACAGATGTTTACACTTACTTAACAAGAAGTCTCTTTAGGAACATATATACACATTGTGTACCTTATGTTGGGGATTTTTATGAGGTGTTTAATGCTTATTCTCCAAGAATAGGTGTTTATCCACCATTTCAGCTGAGATAAAAGTAAGCCAGAAAACCACACTGTTCTTAAAAAGAAAACGGAGGGGATTTTTTTTCTTTTAATTTCCTTTTGAACTTTCTTTCTGAGGTGGGGAATATTTATTTTAAAAAGAAATCTTAGCTTTTTTGTCAATGAAAAGTACTAATTAAGGGGATTCAATGAAATTACATGTTAATGTAAGAAGCAGTTTTTGTAATAAAATACTGTATTTGGACCAGTGAAGCAGTCTCAGGTGTTCTTACTGTAATAAAGAAAACCCAGATTTATTCTGGTTTGATTCACTTTTGGGAATACTGCTAAATGCATAGCCCTGCCTAGTTAATCACAGGAGGAAAATTATTAATATGCTTGATGATTTTTTTGTTTGGTTGGTGTTGGCTTTTCTTGTTTGACTTTTTGTGGGGGGAATCAGTGGATTGGGCTGGGTTTCCTGCAGCATCATTCCTAAACGGGTGTCTAGTAGAGGTGCTCTTCTAACGTGCAGATTTGATACACATCATGGTGGGTTGCTTTGTAGTACATTTGCACATTAATATCCATTGTAATGAGCTCGTAAATGTAATGTGCAAGCATGAAGACATACTACATGCTAGACATGTTATGATGGCATGTAAATAGCAAATACCATGAATGTTTATCTTCCTGCAGTATTGTTGCTAATTGCTACTATTTTTATTTAAGGAAATTTGGAATTACTTGGTTTCTGTGTTCATTCAATGATTTTATTTAACACTGGTCTGGCAATAAATGGTGGTTCAGTGTTCATTTCAGTGGATTTAACTGACATTCTGTCTGGCAGAATTAACTTTTTGTATTATTACTAAACTGTGTACATTTTGGTACAGAACTACTTTTTCAGTTTCAGTAAAACCATGGAAAACACATTGGCTTAATTGTGATATTTTAAGCTTGCTTCTTGACTTAGTGACATATTTGTAGACCGTCTAAATTAAGAGAGTTAATGAAAAGACACCGGCAAGCAGTGCTAAACACAGCCAGGGCTGTGACACCAGAACTTCTCCCCTTGTTTGCAGAAGCCCGTTGGCACTCATTTATTCTCCTCAAAGCTTTATTAGGCAATTTGCCCAAGGGGGAGAACTAACTCACTGCATCATTACAGATACCTTCTGCTGGGGCCTGTTTGTCAAGATCAAACCACCTGTCTAGAATAGAATTTCTAGAATTGCCGTAACTTCGGTGCTGTACTTGTACCATTGATAATGGTTTCCCAAATATTTTAAAACCCTAGAAGAAAAAAAAAACATTTAAAATAGTGTGTTTGGCTCTGGTACCACCTTGCTTCTCTCCTTACCTCCTTTCTCCTCTGTGTGCTGAATCTATTTTACCCTGTAGCACACCAGTCCCCTTCTGCTGGTGTGGAAGTTTCAGCACTGTGTTTCAAGCACTGCAGCCCCAGCTGCCTCTAACCACATGGTTCTTGCCCACCTTGATTTCCCCAGCTGCTGCAAGGCCCTGTCACTGAACTGAGCATTACTGAACCTTCCTGATGGAGGGAGCAGCTCCAGCAAAGGGATGCACACCACCACCACGTGCACCCTGAGCACAGCTGTGATACCAGAAGCCTGGTATAGCAGGTGCTGACCTGGGAGGATGTGGCTCTGCCAAGCTCCAGCACAGGCATTCCTAGGCAGGCACACTGATTGCTGGAAAGGAGTGCAGCTGGGAGACCACTTCCTTTCTCATAGGAGCGTACAAGTACACTGGGTGTGCCGGTGCACAGACGCTGGACAATTTTCATCCTTGATGTGAATCTTGCTCATAAGGTGAATACAGCCCTGGGAAAAGCTGTGGTAGAGGGCCTGTCCTGCTCCTTCCAGCTGCCTTTTGGAGTGCAGTGAGAGCTCTGACTACTCGGGATGTTTTTCACATGTG
Source organism: Pyrgilauda ruficollis (assembly GCF_017590135.1). NCBI lineage: Eukaryota > Metazoa > Chordata > Aves > Passeriformes > Passeridae > Pyrgilauda > Pyrgilauda ruficollis. The sequence continues at coordinate 1,222,597 of NW_024529266.1, read as the reverse complement.
TATCCTCTCCATCTCCTTTAGATGTGGCTTACCATTTTCAAGGTCATATCCTCTTTCTCCCTTTGGCTTTGGTTAGGGAAGGTTTATATTGTACAAAGATATCTGCTGAAACAAGATGATGGTTTGGGATCCTGTCTTGCCTCAGTGCAAATTAGCATTCCTGTCAGGTCCACTTTGTCCTGCACACAGTAGTGACAGTGGTGTGCATCCAGTGACACCCCTAACACTGATAATTCCATACCTTGTCCTCCTGCCTGGGGATGGCTGCTGGCCCCAGGCTCACCTTGCTTACTAGCCTGTGGAAGGGGGGAGGCCTGCTTCCAAAGTTAACCTCACCTCAGTGCTCCAAGGCTTTTGCAGTCTCTTACACAATGTAAAGCTACTTAGCATCCTATCTTAACCACCAGTTTTACTTCAGTCTGCTTTTAGGGGACTCTAAGAGCTTTAGCCCCAGCTTTCATAGGTTGCTCCCATTCCATTCCCACTAGGACTCAGGCCTTCTAGAAGAATATGATGGATTGACCTTGTTGTTGTTCACCCACACTCGAGCAGGACAGGAAAGAGAAATTGTAAAGGTAAAAATGAGAAGACAGATTGAGATAGAGACTGCTTAGGAGATAAAGTGAAGCGACACACAGAAAGCAAAACAAAGAATTCATTCACAGTTCCCTAGCAGCAAGCAGAGCTTCGGCACACCAACAGTTACTTGGGACACAAATGCCATAACCACGAATGTCCCCACTTTCTCATCTTTTTCCCACAGCTTTTGGTCGTGGGCACAATGCCATGTGGTACAGAATATTGCCAAGGTCAGTTGGGATCAGATGTGACTTCCTGTGTTCCTTCAGAGCCTCTTACCCACCTCTAGCCTACTAACTGGCAGCGAATGCAGGAGAAAAAGGACATAAATAAAACCTTGATGCTGGCAACCCCTGCTCAGCAACAGCCAAAACACTGCTATGTAACCAATGTTCTTAGTCACTAATGCGGAACACGGCCTCAAACAGGCTGCTATGGAGACAGCCAATTTCATCCCAGCCACAGCCTATATAAAAATAGAAAATCTGGATCCCAGCACCAATACCTACAACAAGTGAGAACCACAACAGCCAAGTAAAGACCAGCTCTTAGAATCACAGAAAGGTTTGGGTTGGAAGGGACTTACAAGAGCATTAATTTCAACCCCCCTACTGTTGGCAGGCACACCTTCACTAGACCAGAGAATCACAGAATTGTTTAGGTTGGAACAGAATTTTAGAATCATTGAGTCCAGCTCTAAACTTGACATTGCCAAGTCCACAGGCTAAAAAGGCATCAGCCTGATGCACCTGGCATGTTCCTTCCTGACATTCTTCCTCCCTGTTGTCTGGCCTGATGGTACACAGTGAAACAAACATGATGAAGTTCTCTTCCTGGATCCTCCTTGGAGGCCTCTCCCTTGGACACAGTGCACCAGACAGAACCTGAGTGTCAACAGGAGCCAGCCATGTTTCTTTTCTCCTCCTTGCAATGATTAACCTCCAGCTCATACCAGGCAGCAGTAGCAGAATGAAAAAAAATCACCTCTCTTTTCCACCACCAGAAACATAAAGTTAGATTGCTCAAAGCCCCATCCAACCTGACCTTGAACACTTCCAGTCATGGTCCAGCCGTTACTTCCCAGTTCTAGCATCTCAGCACCCTCTCAAGAAATAATTTCTTCCTTACCCAGTTTACCCTTCTGGAGAAAAATTCTACAAGGTCAGTCCACACTGTCAAAAGCTGGAACACCAGGATGAAAATAACCATGCCATAAAAATGACATCAATTATCAATCTCTCTCAGGACCATTGAGTGAAGGACCACAGTTAGGCAAGTCTATCATGCTCAGCACAAGACAAGGCACACAAGTCTAGCTTCTAGTTCTGCATCTGGTACTACAATACAGTTTGCCAAATTGCTTCCTATGTCCCCTTAATGAACCACTGGGCTCTGAAAACAAATAGAAGGCAATACTACAGTATGTGTATGCCAGAGGCTGCATCATTCTCAATCTGCAGTCTCAGAAACATGGTCTTCCATGGAGGCAGTCACTGCATAAAGCTGCCCTCATCCTCAAAACAACTGGGCAATGTTGCTACTTTCTTTTGCCCAGCACTGATTGCATCAGTTTTTCACCCACAGGCCGCACCCACCCAATGCACAGGTTTATGCACAGGTATAACAATGCTGCTAAGGGTGAAACTTCTTTTAAAAGGGTACTTGAAACAAGCCACATACAAATGTAATGGTATACAGAGGAGTCCATCTCACTCCCCATCTTTTCTATGAGAGAGCTGGCATAGCTCTGTGTGAGCTGGTCCAGTAAACAACACCAGAGGTTAAAATTAGTTCAACTTTTGGAAATACTGGCTCTAAAAGATGCTTCTTTAGTGAAAAAAAAAAAAAAAATGACAGGTCTATAATATGCAAGGAGTGACACCCACTATTGCCAGAGTTTCTGGATAAACAGAATAATACTTTTTGTAGGATAATCTTCGTTTTCCCTTCTGAAAATTGTTCCTGGGTAAGTAAGCCTGAAGAGTAGAAAATTCTGAGTTAATTCCTCATAGCAGTTTCTTTTAATATGTAACAATGCATTCTACATTTGGCATTTAAAATCCAGGGAACACAAGCACATAGCATAGAAAATTACATGCAACTTTAGTTTTTGCTTTGGCAATACAAGCTTAGGAATGGGGCAAAGTGTTATGCCACCAGGCTGGCCAGGTCACTGAAATAACTTGCTTGGAAACAGTTCTTGCTTTGTGAGGTGGGGAGGAATAAATCATAATCTGCATTACACTGAGGCTCATGCTAAGTCACCAATTACCTGATGTTTATTATGGATTTCTCTGTCTGTGCTGTAACTTAATGTAGTCCCTTTAGTTTTGATGGTCCCTCAACTATTGACATACAACTCAGCCCCTGAATTATCTGTTAACATACAAAATCACCACATGAGTAATTCCAACCTTGAAATTCTCTCAACAACTTTTCAAAATACAAATTATGTAATGAAACCACGATGTAAATTGCCTGCTACATAACTGAGAGGAGTTATTGTCCCTTACTACACTGAGGTACTGGAGTGAGTCCAGAGAAGACCAGTGGAGCTGAGGGAGGGTCTGGAGCACAGCTCCTGTGAGGAGTGGCTGAGGGAGCCGGGGGTGTCTAGTCTGGAAAAAAGGAGGCTCAGGGAAGACATCATTGCTCTCTACAACTGCCTGGAAGGAGGCTGCAGCCAGGTGGGGTTGGTCTTTCTGCCCATGTAACAAGCACAAGCAGAAGAGGAAACAGTCTCAAGCTGCAGCAGGGGAGGGCTAGACTGGATGCCAGGAGGAGGCTCTTCACTGGACCGGGAGACAAGCGCTGCAACAGACTGCCCTGCTCTGGCAAGTGGTGGTAGCACTGACCCTGGCAATGTTAAAAAAGGTGTAGATGTGGCACTCAGGGACGTGGTTTACTGGGGGACCTGGAAGGGTTAGGTTAGCCATTGGACTTGATGAGGTTTGAAGTCTTTTCCAACCATAATGATTTTATGATTCCAGGTAGAGGAGCCTACAGGAAAGGAATGAAGCTGAGCTCAGGAAAAGGGGCAAGACAACTTATTTTACTGTTTGTCCTTCTGTCTCCCATTAACTTCCCATTATTTTAAATCAGCAACAAATTGATTTTCCACATATCAAGAATGTCCTGCCGTGAAAAAAACCAGGGAGCAACCTTCCTGTCTTTCTCTTGACCCATGAGCTTTCTTATTCTACTTTCCTCTCTAATCCTGCTGAATGGGTGGTGAGCATTTCACTCTTTGCCAAGGCTATCCCACCACAAGTCCAGTTATTTCATTCAAGAAAAAATCTCCTCTTCCAAAAGGTGAGCAAAGAGAGGAATACAAAGTAATGACTTTATATATTAATTAAGGTACTTAATACCCTGACTGTCCTCTAAACCCCAGAAAATGTCATTGACAAATGGGCCTTTTTGAAAGCTGCAAGTCTGCCAAAGCAGAGCAAGTTGAAAACTCTCAGGTTTCAGGAGCTTTTGCTCCTTTTTATTCCTGGGAAAAGAAGTCAAAAGAAGTTTGTGAGCCCCTTTAAAATATACTTACTCATGCTGTATGAGATATTAGTCCCAGGAGACCCCTAGTGAAATTTAGGTTTGATTTTGCTAATCACTTACATCTTCCACAAGTGCTTTAAAGCTAGTTCAGAAGCTCGGGAGAGACCTTATCACTCTCTACAACTGCCTGAAAGGAGTTTGTAGAAAGGTACAGATCAGTCTCTTCTCACAGGCGACAAGCGACAGGACAAGAGGAAATGGCCTCAACCTGCACCTGGGGAGATTCAGGCTGGACATTGGGTAGAATTTCTTCTCTGAAAGGCTTGTCAAGGCCATTGGAATGGACTGCCCAGGAAGGTGGTAGAGTCATCATCAACAGAGGAATTTAAGGAAAAAATGGATGCAGCACTCACTGCCATGATCCAATTGACAAGGTGATGTTCAGTCATAGGTTGGACTTGATGACTTTGAGATGTTTTCCAGCCTAAAAAATTGTGCGATTAATTGCATTAATTTCAAGAAGCTTACACACAGATTTGTGGGGTGGAAGACTTTTTGCTATTAATTTATTATGAGTGAATGTAGAGTGCTGTATGCTTAACCTGAAAGCATTTTTGATTGATGAATATAACAAAATTGGATTTGGACCTCAAGTCTGTGACACGAGTGAGAAAAAAATTCTGAGTTTTAGCAACTGTTCATTGAGTTTATGTCTAGCTGACCCTCCCTTCTGCTGGTATTATTTCAATGGATCACTCATTTCACCTGAGGTTTCCCTGCAGAGCTGTGCTCTGAGCACTTGACATGTGACACAGAGCTGAGATAAAGGCCTGGTCCCACATGGGCATCCCATTTCCCTGACACAGAGCGCTGAGTGAGATGGATTTTCAAGGGAGCTGAACAGAATGTAGGTGGGTGGCTGGGAATAACATGTTTACCCTTCATTTCTATCTTTGTTTCTCTCCACCTCCTCCATCTGTCTGACCACCTGTTGTTGGTGTCTGCTGCATCCTATCTTCAACAGCTGCAGAAAAAGTTCCTTTAGGATACCTTTAAGGTATGTAGGTGTACCCCAGATCTTCCAAGCCCACAGTGACAAGCAGCTCAGCAGCTGCAGGACTATTACTCTGCCAGTGAAGGTATTTGGAGATGCTGTGGCTGTGGGGGCTCATTTGATCACCTATTTTTTGTAGAACTACAGGGGGATGACCACTTTGGGACAACATTTATTTTCTGGATTGCACTACTGCATAGCTTGTCAGACTGTTGTGCAAAACTACTCAGAGTAGCTACAGCTGTGGAATTTGAAAGAATTTTTACTTTGAGACAGAAAATTGACATCCTCTTAAGTTTTATGGGGCACCTGTAATAACACTATTATGCACCTCAGCTAGAGAGAAGAGAAAATTGGTATCATCACAGAGAGAAGTGAACCTCAGAGATTACTCCTCTTGAAATGCTAAAACACTTTTTTATTAATTTTTACTTTTCTTAGCTATCTTTCTCAATATTTTTTCCATGCTAACTCTATGATGACCACACTAAATAAAGCTGATCCATATATAAGAGGAAACCTATTTTTTGCTCCTTGAAGCTTAGGAATGCTTTTAAAACCATTACTCAGACCTTTTGTTGACTATTTTCTTACTTTATGTCAACACAGACCTCTTATCTGCAATCTGGGGAGTATGTACAATGTGGGTCCCCTGTGGCAGCAACCTGGGGTATGGTTCCCTGCTTTGTCGATATATACATTCCCCTCACGGATTGCATTGCACCCCTCAGGTCACCCCTGCTTGTCAGTACTCCAAACTACTTCTGGTACATCAGGGGTGATACAAACCATTACTGCTCAGGGAGGGCAGGATTACACCATTTCTCATTTGCAGGTCTTTGGCTTTATTTATTAATATAATTTTTCTGGGGGGTGTCAGGGGACACCACCGCTGTGTAGATACTGATAAAGGAAAGATGGACATACTGTTCATGTTCTGTGTGGCCTAAAGTTTTGTTACACAAAAAAAACTGCTAAGAGAAATGTTACATTTATAGCTCTATTTTGGGTATTGACAGGAGAAAATTCAGCTGGTACATATTGGGCATTTCCATCACTTTTTGAAAACACAGGCTTTTCTGCCTAGAAATGGTGCACACCGTACCAGGGCCAGATGCGATTTCTGCCTTTCGAAACCAATGAATCATACACCTTGCACCTCTGGTAACTGTTTTTAACCCAAACTGCTGCAGGAGCTGAAGCATGGCCCGCAACACCCCCGAGCATCAGGCCCTTTGCTGTTGCTGTAAGAGACAGATTGGAACATTTCTGCTGGAGATTTTACACAGAATTAATTGCATATGAACCTCTCCCTGGGGAGGGGTGTGGGTGCAGCCCTGATGGCCGGTCCTGCCTGCTGGCCTCCCACCCTCCTCCACTGTGCTCCCTGTGCTGGGGTGATGCCTAAAGGCAGTACAGAATCTGAAAAATATAAAATACAAAACCTGAGGCATCCGGGTGAGGCTGGCAGTGAGCCCTTAGAGATTTGGGTCCCTCAAGATGTGAGGTCTCAAGATTTGAACGAAACTTTGCAATGGTTTGGTTTTTTTTCTCAGTTGTTAATCAGAAGCTGTAGCTGAACAGTTATGATTAAGTAATTGCACTGTGAATGTTGCATACTTGGCTCATCTTTTGTTTTGAGGAAAAGAGAAGACAATCCCAAGATGAATGGACTCTCTGGATGAGAGCTGCCAGGAGTGAAGTCAGCAGGACTGGGCAGTAAGTGAGGGGAGGTAATTCCAGCAGTGGATGACCATGACCACTGTCTCATTGACCACCAAACCCTGACCCATACCTGCAGTCTAAAAGGACTGTTCTCTTGGAGAAGCAAGAGATACAGCTAGCAATATGGTTTGAGTACTAATTAGGAGAAAAGCTGTACAACTTACAGCCAGCAAATGCTGATGCCTTTGTTTGTTAGAAGGTATAAGTACTGTGGAGGTTTGATGATCACAGAGCCAGCCTTTCATGGGTTACCTCCTGATTCCAGGCTTTGAGAAAACTAGAATAAAAGACAGAAATACAGCATCACAGAATCGTCAGGGTTGGAAGAGACTTTTGGAGATAATCCAGTCCAACACTCCTGCTGAGTCAGGGTCACCCAGAGCAGGTGACACAGGAACATATCCAGGTGGGTTTTGAACGGCTCCAGAAAGGGGCACTCCATAACCTCCCCGGAAGCCTGTTCCAGCGCTCGGCCACTCTCAGGATAAGGAAGTTGTCCGGAAAGCCAAGCGGAGGTGCAAAAAGCCGCGCCTCGGCCCGTGTTCCGCCTCCGAAACCCGCCCAGGGCGTGTGAGGGAAAGGGGGCGGGGCGCCCGGGGGGGGGTGCGGGGGGGGGGGGGGGGGGGGGGGGGGGGGGGGGGGGGGGGGGGGGGGGATGGGCTGGCGCCGCGCACGGGCGGGCCGGGGGCCGCTGGGGCGGGCGCGCTGCGGGGCCCAGATCGGCCCGTGGGAGAGGCGATGGTCGTGGCGCTGTCTCCGCAGGGAGCGTGCTGGACCAGAGCCTGGAGAGCCTCCTGCACCGCCTGCGCGGGCTGTGCGACAACATGGAGCCCGAGACCTTCCTGGACCACGAGATGGTGTTCCTGCTGAAGGGGCAGCAGGCCAGCCCCTTCGTGCTGCGCGCCCGGCGCTCCATGGACAAGAGCGGGATGCCCTGGCACCTGCGCTACCTGGGACAGCCCGAAATAGGCGACAAGAACCGCCACGCGCTGGTGCGCAACTGCGTGGACATCGCCACGTCCGACAACCTGACGGACTTCCTGGTGGAGATGGGCTTCCGCATGGACCACGAGTTCGTGGCCAAAGGGCACGTGTTCCGCAAGGGCATCATGAAGATCGTGGTGTACAAGATATTCCGCATACTGATGCCAGGAAACACGGAGAGCATTGAGCCGCTCTCCCTCTCCTACTTGGTGGAGCTCAACGTAGTCGCACCAGCAGGGCAGGACATTGTTTCTGATGACATGAGGAACTTTGCTGAGCAGCTGAAGCCTCTAGTACACCTGGAGAAAATTGACCCCAAAAGACTGATGTGATTGAAAATCTGGGCCATTAAGGCACTAGTTTTGTGTTTCAGAAAAGGATGTTTTTCTAAAAAGTTTTTGTGGGCAAATCAAAACAGGGAGAAGGGAATAAAGTACTATGTATCATTTTTCACAGTTGCAATTACTGAGTGTTTTTTTCCTTCACGTGTGAATATGAACAAACGTGGACACTTTACCACTGTTAAAAAAAAATCGGTGAATGTTAATAGCGATAGATGTCCTTCTCTTGCATGGGAGATTATCTCAACTTAAAAAGCCTATTGCCTAACACTATAAAAATGTCAGGCTTACTGGAATTCATCCCAATGCTGTCTTAAGTTCTTTTAGAGCACAATTTGTGTATTCTACTTAGCAATCCAAAATTTTTCTTTTCAGTAACAGATGAAGTTAATACCATTTAATGCAGGACGTGCTGTTTCACGCAAGTATAAACACAGAAACTGCTGTATAAAAAAGCAACTAACTGTACACCACTTCACCAAAGCTTATGTGACAGGAACTGGTACTTGTTAGGGAAACTGTTTCTTCTGATGTAATCAAAGTTAGAAGTGGAAGAAAATCTAGTAATATTAACCTGTACAAGTGGTTTTCACATCTTTTAATAGTGTTCCATTATTTTCACTGCAATTGGTTAGGACAGTTTTAGTTAATAAGAAAGTAAATTACCAGGTACTTTTTATTACTGGATTTCTGACAGCTGACAGCTGTATTAAATACTGAAATGTTAAGTGCTTTACATTAAAAAATTTATTCACAATTTTTCATTAAAAATTTATTACAAACAAATTAGAAGCTGCTAGTTGATTTACTGATGATTTTGCTTAGCACCCCTCTTGATAGTAGGATGGTTAATTACTCTAGTATTGCCATGATAATTCAGTGTTATTTGAATTAGATTTGAGAGTTTTCAAGTACAGTTCAGTCAAATAAAGGTCGGGAGAGATAAAGGAGCTCACACAGTGAGGCGTCACCAGCGTGACTGCTCATTACCTTGACTACAAGTATTTTCTGGTGGGTACAAACACTCCTGCAATTCTGCTCATACTTGGGCATGACTCGCCCTCACCAAAACAGCACACTATCCTGGGCCTCCAAGCTGGAATTCCTTCATATACAGGGCATAACTTCCTAGGAGCTGTGTGTGCCAGGCTGTTCCATGGCTGAATGGCAGTCTTATCCCAGCAAATGGGAATTGTCAGGGCTGTTGTCATATTTTGCTACTCTTAGCACTGGTTAAAAGTCACTGGCTACAGACTTGTACAATCTGTGGCTTATCTCCTGGCACACAAAAGTTTAGAAAGTCTTGTGGATGACAACAGGTCTAACTATCAATTGATCCAAATTAATAAATAATGAAAAGGTTTTTATTTTTAAGGAGAATGAGTTTAAACCCTAAAAACTGCAGCAATCCTCAGTACCAGGCTTCCTTATGCTGGCTGTAGTCCATGCATAGGAGAGGCAGGTGTGCAGAGGGAAGAGCTTACTGCATCAATGGCTACAGCCAAGGACACTTTCAGATTGCTAATGCTCAAAGTGTGTCCCTTTCTTCTAACAAAATGTATTTTTCGCCTCCTATACAACTTAGCTTGTCAAAGGTGGAGACAGAAGATGATTAGCGTTATTAACGCTCATCAATAAATTGCGTGTCATAGCCCTAATTATCATTCATCATCCAGGGTCAAATGATATTGTAGTTACACAGAAATGCTCAACCCCTCTACTGGAAAGTACGTAATTTTTTAATTAGGCACTTGAGGTATGGTACCATGAATGTGAAATGAGGCTTTTTTTTTTTTGGGGGGGGGGGGGGGGGGGGGGGCGCGGGAATTTCTTTTTGCCGGGTAAAATAGCTGCATTCTCCAAGGTCAGAAGTTACCTCAGGACTCTCTGTTTTTTGCAATATATTACAAGCGGCCTGTAACAGCTGAGCTTAAGTTTTGTTCCTGTTCAAGTAATGCCTTCTGTTACTTCAAACTGTTCCTCCAGTCCTGCATACCTGTAAGGTTTCTACAATTTTCCTGACTGGTATATAAAGAAGTAGAAATCACTGCATGAGAAATAAAGGTAGGATTGTTTTTGATCTATTAGGCACCACCTATTTCTACTGTTAAGAAAAGTTCTCATGGAAGCTTATCTCAGTTACTAAAAATTAATCTTATTTGGAAAAGCCGTAAGTTTATGCTTCGCACAACTTAGTCCTGAGTTGCTGTTCTTCCTCTAGAAGCTCCCAGAATCTTGTTATTCCATACAAATGAGGAGCTGACATACTCTGGGAAGTGCTCTTTATGACTACACTCTACCTGGAGCACTTTTTAACACCCCTCTGATTGCTTGCACAAAATGAGCTTGTCAATGTTTAAACTAATGTGGCATTCAGGTTTTCATCTTAGTGACCTCAGTAACACAAGTAAACTGCTTTCCTGTTAAATGTTTTCCATGCACTAGAATATTGTATATAATCTCATTCATGATTTAAAAGTTGGTTAAAATGTAAGGTTTCTCCAAACATTGGAAAGTTAAAAACAACAAGAACCCAAGATTTTTCTTCATAATTTTTAATACTTTTAAATTTTAAATACTGGTTTTAAATTTGTGATTGTAACATGTAATAGCCAACTTCTTTTAATTTTTAAAACTTATCATTAGGATCATAAAGCTATTATAGAACAGTTACAACTCTACACACTCAAGGTACTCAAAAATATGATTCATGTTTTAAGTCTGTAAATGAACAGTGGCAATTCAAATACAGCATTATCTGTACAACTTGACAAAAATACAGGTGGACAATCTGATTAAAGAGAATCTGCACAACTTCAGATAAGCCAGCTCAGCCCAATTAAGTAGAAGGTAAGGTTTTTTCAAAGTGCATCACATTTTTCACAGATAAATTTGTCAAAGATTTTCAGTTTCTAAGACAGAATAACAATGACCATCTCATCTTCATTCCCAGTACAAGTTCTGTCAAGTCATGTCCTTCAGATCTAGTTTGGCAACATCCAAATTCTCCAAAGAGATGCAGATATCCAGAGAACAATATCTGATGATTTTGAACTGGTTCAGCTTACAAAGCAACCATTCTAGAGTCAGAAGCTGCTTCTGCAAAGACAACCACAGCCGTGTTAACACTCTTGATCTGATAACAGGAGGAAATAACTCACAGCGCACACACCTGGCAGTGAATGACAAGAGGGATGGGCTCAAGAGACAGGGTAAATTGTACAAAACCATAAAAGCAACATCTCTTCCAGAAGGAAGGATATAATGGCTACTCACACAAGGACAATATATGAGAGGCCTACTGCCTTTTGAGATTACTTTTTCAGAGGTCCATTAATAATGATTTCTGAGTCACGTAACTCCTTCCATAGTCTTTAAAAAGCCTCTTACAAATCCGATTGGGCAGGGCTAGCTACAGTGAAGTACCAGTGCCTTTATCTAAAATTAAAACATACTCTTTACAAATAGGATCTGTAGTGTCGTTTTATTTACAGAATAAATTGCAAAAGTACATCACATTTAGTGCAAATGCAACTAATGATATAAGTTTATATACTGCTTTGTAAACTTTCCATACCTTTGTAAAATAAAGCTATTCTATTAAATTAATAAACTTGCCCGTGCTCCAACAATTACCAGAAATGGCAAATAAGGAGTTAAACTCTTTATATTTTGGACTTTTTTTTTAAGTTCCCATCAGTGGTTATGGTGGAATGTACCACTGCCTGGTTGACTGTAAAAAGATGACGTACATTTTGAGGTATAAGATTTTGTTTTTTAACATCAGTATATAAAATGCTCACTGGTGATATAGTAAAGATGTACAAATTTTCATCTTATTTGCCTTGCTAACATTACCATATAGGCACTTTTCTACATATTCAAATGGACAGAATAACTCTGTAATAAGGCATATTCCATGCACACCATTAGAGAAAGGCAAATAAAAAGGGAAGAGTTGTGGAGCATGAAATCTGCATGCGTGTGTAATCATGTGTTAGGTTTGGTTTCGTCTCTACAGAGAAGATGAACAGAGAAGTTTTTTAACACTGTGCAGATCATATTTACTCTTTACCAAATCTTCACTAAGTTACTGCATATCTCTTTTCAGGCACCTAGCACACTATATGACATAAATTTGACTTTCAGCTTTCTTTTAAAGAAAATATATCTGCAACTTTTTTCCTTAAGATACCCAGTTCAGTGAAACACCGAGCAGTTTCTGAAGAGTTTCCAACTATAGGACATGGATAAAAGACCTCACAGTCTGTACTAGCCTAACACAGTCCTTTCTTAACAAGTATCTCCAGAATCAAAGGCAGGCAAACACCTGACATGTAAATTTTCACAGCAGCTAAAGGGAACTTTCCAGTAAGAAGTATGCATTCCTGTATCTCTGATGGGTTTTGATCAAGAGGCAAATAATTTTCTACATGAACCTCATAGCACAGCTTTATTGAGATGAGGAAAACACATGCAGGATCTGAAAATAATGTACTCATCCTCAATCTAGACTGGGAATGTTGTTTTATATAACCCAAATTATTTCAATAAATATTATAGTGTACCTTCTCACAGCTTTGGGAAAGCCCCAGATATCATCCAAGAAAGCAGTCCACAGATAGCATGGACAGATGTCTCCTAGGGTTTAGGCAGTCTCTTGCCCTCTCATACAGAATCTTTCTAGGTATTTCTGGATCATGTTTAATAACAAAAATTATGCAGCACATATTACATAACTAAAAAATACAATAGAAATATAAAGATATCTGGAAAAAATAAAGCTTTTCACACTCTTACTCCTTCAGAACTGAAGATCGTCATAAGAGTAAGACAATAGAAAAGGCAAAGTCATTAAGGATATTGACAGCCCTCAGATATTAACTGGCATTTTATGTAACAAGATGATTCATTATAGAAATCAGCAGTAATGAACTGTGATTATACAAAGCAAAACAAAACCTGCCAACAAATTACCTAGATTTTACTGAAGCCACTCCTTTCAACACCCCCAAAATACCACACAGATTTTTGTGCATATAAAGCACATACAGTATGCTATATGTGCATTTGTCTCTTGTGCTTTTTACACATGCACAGAAACTGCATAAGTATCTTAGGAAGGTTGACAATGAAATTCTACAACTTGTTTAAAATTAACACAGTAGCCCATGTTGGTGATTCAAAGTTGTTATGCGTTTTTCTTCTTCTAAAGCAAGCAAATAAAAATAGAGCCATATACATGTTATCAATACATGTATTTATAATTACACACTGATTCAGCAAGAAAGTTAGCAGGAGAGAGCAATTGTTAAATATTCAGCCCCATGGTGTTGCAACACTTCTTCACTTCAGTATACAAAGCCTGGAACCTCGGCCATAAAAAGACTGTAGATCCTTCGTTCCAGCATGGAGTGCTTTGTGCATGGTCACTTCTCCAATGCGGAATGCTCACCCAGTCTTGTTCTGATTGCTGCAGGTAAGCAAAGAGAAGAATACAGCACTGAAAAGGTTGTATATTGACGTAAAATGAACTTGTTAAACACCTTAAGTATTGTCAGGACTGCTATGATCACGTGTTAACTTGTGATGCCCTGTTTCTAATGCTTTATGTACACTACTTCTCTAACAATTTTCATTTAAAATTGTGCATCATTACAGGGATAGCTGTCACAGAAGAATGAAACAACTAAGACTTTTAGTCTTAGTTGACACAGTAACTTTACGGAGTCTGACACAGTAAATAGAACCCAAAAATAGAAGTAACCTATGTCACACATAGAGTAAGTGATAGAGACTAATCTTCAGATATGACTGAATGATGCTGTAACACTAGCACAACTAAGCAGAATTCTATGAGTTGACATGACAGTTATAGAAAATGAAATATATAGCAGGAGTTGAAACTAGCAAAAATAAGTTAAGCCTTATTTAGCACTAAGGGGCTCAGATATCCTCAAAGTGATCAAGAAATCCTCTTCTAATTATATCATCTTCTACCATCTTCATTCTTCTATCATCATCTAACTGTTCAAACAACTTTAGATTAGCCAATAACCTATACGATGAAGAATATATCCATTAACTTCAGAAAGCACCTGGAAATCCCTTTTCTTTCCTAGGTCCATCAGAAAGCTTAAAAACTTAAGTCACAATCTTCTAAATACTCTAGTAATTCATGCTGGTCTGTCAGTGAAGTTCCATTAATAAAAATCCTAGGTCAAAACTATTTTGTCAGTATAAAAGAAAACTGAAATGTCCTCATAGTCTATGAAATATGCAATTTTAAGTAGAATTTAAGTTATAAAAACCTCATGAGGCTCTAGAGTAACTTCACTATGTATTTTTTCAGAACAAGTACAAAATGCCTGTGATAGCTGAAAAAAACAGTACTTAAAAAACCAGTACCTATTTTACTTCTATATAAATTTGACATGTATGCAAAAACTTGCAGAATGAACCAAGAAAATTCTAAGAAAACTAATGCTAGCTAACTTGTGCAGCTTGTACACACAAATTACATGTTTTAAAAAAGTATATTGCGTGCTAAAGCAAGTACTGAAGCCAAGCTAATAATGTAAGACATTCCTAGATTGCATACTTCCATCTGGCCTTTAAAATGGTGAATCAAGGATTTAAAAAGTATGTATACCTGCTAGTACTAGAATAAAATAGGCTTTCCTGCTGTCTTCTCTTGCACGTACGATGTAAAACGCTTTAAGAACTTTGGATATTCTCGTTTAGCAACTGCCCGTAACACTGATGCTGGTGCCCATCCTCCTGGGTTCACTAGAAGTAAACAGGAAGAAGGACATTAAAATAAAGCAACTCCACTACATGCTAAAAAAGTAAATTTTAGTTAATTACTTCTGTAACTCTTCCTGAAGTTAGAAAGAATAACCATCAGCAGATTTTTTATGCCCCTAGGCTTGTGTTGTAGCACTTTCTGTGTGCAATACTCAAGCTCAGTCCAGACCTAATGATGCCATTATTTAGAAAACATTAAATATGCTGCATGGTGAGTCTTGGGAAAATGCCTGAATAGAAGAAGATATTCTCTATAGCTTCCAAGAAACAAAGAGAAAGAGACTTGAGTGACTCCTTATTTCAAAGAAAGCAGAGTCAGTCTTAACTTTTCAATAATTACTGCATTTGCCTGGAGAACTGCCACACAGGCAACACCCTGCAAATGATTATAAAGCATTTAAACAAAATTAGAATTGATTTTTAATTACATTTTCATTCACAGGGAAAGTAAGTTGCTGAAAAAGCTATCACTTCCCATATAGTCACAGTTCAGAATTTGGCAGCGAAAATATACTTTTTAAGTAATTCGGAAACTTTAGAAAAAACAAAAAGCAGAGTGAGCTACCCTTGAAGGGTTTTGTAGCTTCAGGAGAGAAGATAGTAAGCATGTATCTCCAATACTACAATGCATTTCTAAATACTCGGTACAGCAACAATACAATTTGGCTTTGACAAGTTTTCAGTCAATACCAAGGATTCTATCAGCTAAAAAAAAAAATCAAGAAATGTAGACTAAATTATATAGCTTGCAAGCATCTTAATACAAAATATATTTACTCCTTCTTGGCATCAGGGGATAAGAGCTGTATCTTTACTATCAGCAGCTTTTCAGCCTAATGAGATGAATTGGGAGAAAAAAAAAATTACAGTAGTACATGAAAAAAACATGACATACCATTACTGAAAAGCTATGCCAACTCATTCCAGTTATAGACATTTCTGCCCACCTTCCTCCACCTCAAGGTTATGTACTTAAGGCTGAGCTACACAGCTCTTTCATTTATTCCTCCCAGAGTACCACATAATGAATGATCCCATTCATCAGTTCATGTAGCACCTTAATTTGAGACCTTTTGAACATGATGAACACAAAGGTGATGCTATATATAGATATAATAGAAAAAGGAAAAGGCATCAAGGGCAAAGGCTTTTTTTTTGGTGCCAGTGTTCAACTCTCCAAAATGAACATCTATCATGATTGTCATACTGGAAAATTTTATACTTACCATTAGCTACATATGTAATCTTGCACAGAATGTTGTCCCTGCTTATCTCCTTGTTGCCCTCTGGTGGGCTTACTAACGTCTGACAAATCATTGCAATATTTATTTTGGCACGGACACAACGATTGTTCAGCTGTCAAAAATATGAAACATTGTAAGCTTTAAATTACATTTGTTTCAGCATACTTGAGCATGAACATCTTTTCATCATGAAGTCTAAGACACTCTAGAAGCTGTGTTTCTTAGAGTCTACTTTCTAGCATTTACATGGATTTAACATGAAAGTGAGTCAAGTGAAAGATATATGGTGGATAGGGAAAAGATCTTAAATGTCTGAATCTTAGGTTTCTGCTTACTTAACAAATTATAAGTGAATTACTTCAACTGTTGTGACAAATCAGTAAAGAAACATTTCAAGAATAATGTATCAGCATTTACAAATATCAGTTAACTTTTCCCTTGAAAGCTGTGGAATAGCAATCAAAGGAAAACAACCATTCCTATTATCTCATAGAACTAAGGCAAAACTGTGTAAAATGGAGACTTAACCCTATCTGTAATTATACAAACCTACTCTTATATTTGACAATGCTGAAGAGATACTGATTTGATACCACACAAAATAACCTCAATTCTTTAAAATGTTTTCACATCTCCAGAAATTTTGCTTCCATTCTGCTGTAACAGCTTAGATCATTCAACTGAGAGGTAAAGCAATAAAGCTTTTGGCTAGGAATGCCTTCATCAAGTCGTTTTACCACCTGGTTTAAATCAACTGTATTTTTGCAAAAACCCTCCATCACCCATGCACTAGTACTGCAAACGCATTACCATGGAAGAGAAAAACTACCTTAAAAGCAGAACTTCACAGAATCAAACTAATACTTACAGGAGCACTGTCATGTTCTACAGAGAAATTGCACACAATCCATGTTTCTGGATCATTTTCACTGAATGCTGGTATCTTTCTGATCGCAGACAAATACAGCACATCCCTTTGAGAAGCCGGCCACACTCTCTGCAGAGAAACACCTGAACATAAGCTTTCCCAGGTTTAACTACTATCCTTAGTTTAAATTAAAAATCAAGCACGGCAAACCAGTTATATTATTAAGTTAAAGTGATTTCATTCTGAAAACTGAAAGAGAACTGTTGTAAATAGGGAACAGAAATTTCAAGTTGGCTACACTTCATATGAAAAAAATTAAGGCAAAACTTTAAGGCCTTTGAAATACAGAGCACTAAACTGAAATGAATTTTTCAGTTAAAAATAGGAATAAGCAGTTACACTCCTGAACCTCAGGTTTGTGTTTATTTTCCACAACATGGAAATTTTCAATTGTTGCTAAAAGGGGAGGGGGATGGGGGGAAGGAAAAAAAACCACATCAGTGAACAGTCACAGACAATAGGACAATGCTATAAATACTATTCTTGCTGATAAACCTTCAAAGCTGAAGAACCAATGCCTTACTTTCCCAGTCATTACGAACATCAACATTCCAGAAGTAGTGGCAAACTTCATGCCCTGTTACCCCTTTAACAGCATGGGTTGCTTTCAAAGGATCTAGAACTATTCCATTTTCTTCCACTTCTCGTCTGTATACCTATAGCCAAACACAAAGAAAGATATGTAGGTCAGAAGCTGTCAAAACTGTTCATGTTTTAGTTGCTTAAATTTAATCAGTCTAAAAAAACCTGAACTAACAAACCACTTACCTATAAGCTTACCATGCAAATAATTTGCCATTAAAGTGTTCTGTGGAAACATCCATTGAAGACATTATTATGTGGCAATTCATATTAAAATACCAGTTCTTTAAGGTTTCTACTCCAAAAATTATTAAGCTAGCTTGTTTATTACTATCCAGACGGATTTATAATCATGGTGGAGCAGCCAACACTGCAGCTTGTTACTCTTGTTATTTCTGTACACAGAATTGACACATTTCTTTGACATCAAGCTTTAAGTAGGAGAGAGTGAGACAGGAATTTGTAAAGATGAATCTATTGCAAGAGTTACACAGAATTTTGTATGAATAAACAGATTAGAAGCCACAGTTCTCATGGACTCCAGTCCCAACCTAAACAGTGCTATTCCCAGAGAGAAGCTACAACAGCATAACTTGCTGATTGATAATATTTTCAAAAATCATAGAATGATTCAGGTTGGAAAAGACCCTTAAGATCACAGAGTCCAGCAGTAAAGATAACACTGCCAAATGTACACTGGAAGTATCTGTTTTCACAGTGTATCATCTTATAAGAATTAACCAAACCTGAAACATTTACCTTCATTTCTCCTTCTTCTACCACTAGCTGCCAATTGGCATCTCCTCCTACATCTTGCAAGGAATACGTCATGTGGTTTTGTACCATCTCTTCCACCTGTAAAAGAAAAAACCAGGCATTTCTAACTCATTCCTTCCATGTTTTTGGGGAGATACTGTACAGCACTGGAAGTCACAAGTTAATACTTCAATTCCTGTGCAGGAGCTGAATTTGAACGAGAGTGTTCTCTGTTAGGTTAGGAACAAACAAATAATGCTGGCCTTCGGAAACAAAAGCCAAAATCTTGATTTAAATTCCAATTTCAGCCTTTGTCACTACTTCCTAGCCTGCCTTAGTGCCTTTAGTGATGTCAAACCTCATTACTTCCACCTAAAACAGTTCTTTATTTCAGCAGATAGAAAATGCAAGTATCTCTAAATGGAATTACAATGCACTGTAAGATATTCACTGAAGAGCATTTTAAAAGTTCTGCAAAGGCAGGGAGGGGATTAGGGAGGAAAACTGACAAGCTCTAAAACCAAATGCACATCAAAAGTCATATTGGAAGAGAAGTGAAGAAAACAGTCACAAGCAAAGCATGCCTCCTCTGTTTCAGAGGCATCTTTGCACAGCTGACAGCTAGAAAAAAATCAGAAATGCCCAGACTCAAAAGATTATGGTGGTAGAGAGATTCTATAATTACAAAATGCTAATTTAAAACTTATTTTGCTAGCAGCTGTGCCTTTTTTAACAGCCAAATATTTGCTATATTTGTATAGTTTTTCACAAGCTATGTGAATATCTTATTTTTATTCCATACAATATGCATGAAAATGGGTACTGGGACAGGCAGATGATGCTTATTTTAGATCTAATATGTTATTCTATTGCTTTGGTTGCCCACCCTTTTCCTAATTCCCCAAATAAAAACAGAAGCAAAATCATAGAGTATCCATTGCTGTGTAATGCTTCAAGTATTTGAAACACTTTAATAACTTTTTTCCACCCAAAAGATAGATGACTACTAAAACTTGTGACAGAAAGCAAGTCCACACGATTCACAGCATTCTCCTGAACTACTAGAAACACTTCTTTTTTTCCCCAGAAGGAAAAGCACTACAAACAAAACTAGTTAATTGACCAACACAAAGCTTAGTTGAAGAAGTGCACAATCACAAAATTAACGGTCTGAAAAATTAACAGGGTGCTTTTGCACATCTTAAAAAATATGAAGCCTAGTGTGGAGTAAAATATGTAAGGCTTATTTGAGCATGTATGCAAACAAGTAGACAGCAAAAGTAATATTAACTAATCTTTTTTTAATATGATACAGAATTGCAGGACGTTATTTACTTTTAATTCAAGGCAGTAATTTTGTTTGTACTATGTACTCAACAGACAATACATTTAAGGCCAGAAAGAAAAAAGGTAACTGAATCTAATAAAACTCTAGAATCACAACATGAAAAAACAAAATCCATTGGATGGAAATCCTAATTTGTTTTAGTTTAACTAAGCATAGACTTATCTAGACAAGGCAAAGTTATCAATCCAGGTTTTGGGTGCTCTGGTTCTGAGCTTCAGTGAAAAGCATCACCAAGACTTAAGTTTCAGCTTCTAGACAAGCCAACTTTTGCTGCCAGTTACTAGCAGGTTTCCTACAAAAGTTTCTTCCCTTTTTTTTTTCCCAGTGACAAACCAGGTAAGAATGTGGGCTACTTAAATATTTAATGATTTAGCTCTAGGTCATACTGCATTAAGAAAGGAATCCTTGCTATGCTCTTAACACATACTTGACACACCTTCAGGCTCTTTTGTGTTTTCTATCCCACTTCTTAATTTATTCAGGAAAAAGTTACATTTATACATTTACTTTTGTCTTCTGATACTTTTTGCTTTATGTGCTAGATACAAAGGGATGAAGGAAATATCAAGGAAAGAAGAGAATGAGGCACCCACAGGAATGCAATCTGAACAGACACCTGCTTACCAGGAAATGCAGTATTTACACAACCTGCTTGTGCACATTGTCTGTTCAAACTGTATTTAGTCTATGCACTGGTCACCATCTGTCAACTTGCACCAGTTTCAGAGGCATAGTCAAGATCCAAAGATTCTCTCCCACCTGACAGGCTCACTCTTACCTCTGGGTTCCCAGCTGGCTACAAGAACGGTCTGCAAAAATACTTGTGACCTGTATGCCATACAGCCTTGACCTGAACTTTGAGTGGCAAGTTTTTCCCTTTTAAGGGCCTAAGAACAACTCAGAACCTATTATAAAGCTGACAGATCTTTAAAAGAAAGTAATCTGAACTCCCACTCAACTGGCAGAGACAACAATGCCTTTCTAGAGACACACTGAAGAAACAGCTCCCATCAGAATACATGTTCATATTTCTCAGTCTTAAAAACAGGGTTGCAGGTTGCTACCTGACCTTTTACTGATACCAACATTTCCTTCATTCACATGAAATCTAGGAAAAAAATCACATTTATTAAGAACCAAGATATTAGTTTTCCTTCCTAAAGCCAAACTGTCAGCCTGGGAACAGAAGCCAATTTTAAATACATTTTTAATAAAGTCCATAGCAGGTAGAATGAAAAGGTCTGCTATTCTCATCATGCTCTCTGTTGTTTTGTTCTGTAGAACTGAAACTCTAGAGCAGGTGGAGTGACTTGTTAGTCCGGCAAAAATTTGTTTTAGGGAAAATACTTGGAGGGTGGAACTGCATGTGGGGATATTCATACTTTCTGTAGTGAGTCCATTAACTTGAAACTGGATTAGGAGGCACTCCATAGTAACTTTCATGTAGTACAATCCACACAGCAGGCAAAAAGAGCAACTTTACTCCAGTCCATTAGATCCTGATACTTAACCACAATTTGCATTATAGATATAACGATCTAGTCCACCTCAGGTATCTTTGCAAGTGATTAGTTCTGCAGTCACAGTGGTACTCTACAACTCAGGTTTATCGTATGAATACAGAAATGTTATCACAGGCATACAACAGGTGCAAATGAGGACACGTGCATACCTTGGAAAATATAAGTTCCCCTTATGCTGAATGATCTCTGCAACCACAACCTGACAGAGTACTAGTTCCTGTCTTGGCAATCAAACTTGCTTTGTATTACTTATTACTCCCTTACTTTATTATCCCCTCACTTTATTACCCCTCCTCCCAAAGAAAAAACAACTTGGAAAACTAACTCAGCTACTGGAGTGCCAGTAGATGAGCCTATCACTGTTGCGCAATAGGACTTGCATACTTTTTCCCTTGCAGTAAGTTCAGATTTCAGAAATAAAGTGACTGCAAAAGGTCTTGGAATTTTAGTCTACTAGGCAAGTCCTTAAGTGTTGGTTCTGCTCATGGAGCTGGTAGTAAGGTCTGCAGGTAATAAAATTCCAGGCTGTTAAAAAAAATAAAAATCCATTCACTTTAGGAAAAAAAAGATTGGTCAGAGCTTTTAAAAAGCCTCCAAAAGAGCAGATCCCAGAAGGAAACTCCATATTCACCACCACATATGGACCACAGAAGGAAAGAAATAGCATGAATAACAGATCTGAACTATTGTTTTGGAGTTTAAAAAGCAACGCTTTTCTAATCTACTCTAATTCTACTCTAAACTACCATCTTCCTAGTAAGTACTTAAAGTAATTTTGTACATTACTGGAATATGTCACTATGGCAACATTGACATATTCAGGATGTCGGACTTAATTTCTGAAGGACAAGTGATACATGAACACTTCAATATGATCTGTCATACCCACAGTCTTGTTGGTCAACATGTTTAATGGCCTTTAGGTAATCAAACTAGCCACAGAAGTAAAAAATGGTAACAGTGAACCATAAGACTCAATGTATTAATATCATTACATATTAACACTTCAGACAAAAATCAAACCTTTGATTTAAAAGCCAGAAAAACTATTCAATCTGAAGAAAAGACCATCTCCAGCCTCTGTAAAACATGTTATTCTACTTTCATTATAACTAGAGATACGAAATTTTCAAACTATAGACATCTTTATTAAAGCTACCTAAGTAAACCAAATAGTTTCACAAGATTTGGGCCTCTGCACAAGTGGTATGCATGCAAGCTGGATGTAAAGAAAGACAACCATTTAGTACAGGAATAGAGAACTCCTTTGTTTGTCTCAATGTACCAGTTTAAAGCAAGCAGTGACTGACGTAACAAAAAAAAACAAAAAACAACAAAAAAAAAACCTAGGTTCTAGAGAAAAGGATGATATAAAGATATGTAACCCCCACTTGACACATCAATACAGTACCTGGGCGCTGAATCTGTGAACATCATCAGAGGCACTGACTAGATCAATGGAAGACATGGAGGAAGAGCGACTATAGGGCTACCAGAGACAGACAAAGAAAAAACCAAGTAATCAGAACAAAGGCACAACAGAGCGTTCAGTACCAACTTGCAAGCACAAGATAATGAAGAAAAGGAAAACAAAAGCACCATAAGCAGCAAGCACAGCAGCAAATGCTGATTTCATGCACCTATTATATATTATTCCCTGAAGTGTATTAAAAAAAATGAGTTAGTGAAGTAGCCAGGCAGAACAATGTCTTTCCTATTCCATATATCACTGAAGCATAAAGAAACTTCAGACCAATTATTATATTTTGAGAGACAGCTGAGATTTTGAGTAGTATTTGATATTTTTATCTTAACAGTGCAGCAGTCACATATAGATAATTTTCATACAGGACATTTATTTAGGAATTAGAAACTAGAGACATTCAATAAACTCAGCACTTATACTATTATTTTCTAGACAAGCTATGAAGTTACTTTCTCAAAATTAATATTAAGCAACAGTATTTTATTGTAAAAATAGTAAGGGGAATTCCCTGATCAGTGTCAGAATAAATTAACTAGAGCTTTAGGAGATACATCTCAGGACAGACTGTAAGATGCAGAAGTCTCTCAGGAAGTGCTCATCATTAAGATATTTTTCAAGTTTCAGTACCTGTTCTTCCATTTTATCCTGTCTGTCAAGAGCAGCTTCAACAGCATCAAAGAATTCTTCTTCATTAATCAGACTATTAGGACCCTCCTAGAGCATAAGAAAAAAACTCGTTAAAAATCTTGGAGACATAAAAGTTCCACTTCAATTTAACATTAGAAATACATTTATGTTTTACATGTAACTGATGAAGCAAATTTCTTCTACAGATCTCAAATATTTTCACCAATATTCTTAGATTACAAGTTCTCTGAAAACCTTTACTTGTTAAATGAAGTGTCCTCCTCTAACAACAATTTCATGATAGTTACATAAAGAAGGAAAAAAAAAAACCCAGGAAAGTGAGTAATAGTGTCAGTATGCTTTGACTCCAAATTTAGGACTTAATTAATAAATGTCTTCTCTTGAAAATGTTTACAGTGTCAGTAAAGTACATCTATTAACATAACCATGGAGTTAGACTCCTTACAAGTATTTCAGTGCCTTACAGCACTGACATTCATGTGTGTTCAAAAATACAACAAGGGAAGACATAATGTTGGGGATCTCTATTGAAAATTCTTGGAAACAACAGTTTAACACTAAACAGCAGGTAGAGTTAAGTCAAGGACTGAAAACTCTAGTCTCCTAATTAAAATGATAATTCAATAAATTTAGGTTTACTTCTTTTACTGTATTTTAAAACAACCTAGTCCTGCAAGTTAAAAAAAACACCCAAAACTATGTATCAGCAGTGATAGAAGCAGCTGGGTTCATAACCAAGTAGACAAAGTTCAACTTCCTATTTATTTAATTCTTTTACAGTGAATGTCTCAGTGACAACAATTAATCTAACGTCAAGTACCTTGAATAGCTGTGTAGTTGTATTGCTGTTTCTCAGGCTGTGATTTGAAAGTAGAAACGTGTTTCATTAATGTATGTGAAGGGGTCAAGCTTACTGTATTACAGGTGCACCAGCTTACATTAGCGTGGATGCCTCATCTGTGGAA
Organism: Pyrgilauda ruficollis; assembly: GCF_017590135.1. Lineage (NCBI taxonomy): Eukaryota > Metazoa > Chordata > Aves > Passeriformes > Passeridae > Pyrgilauda > Pyrgilauda ruficollis. The sequence goes on along the minus strand of NW_024529266.1, from coordinate 1,198,129 downwards.
GTGTTCAAGGCTAGGCTGGATGAGGCATTAAGCACCCTGGTCTACTGGGAGGAGTCCCTGCCCATGGCAGGGATATTGGAACTATATGATCTTTAATGTCCCTTCCAACCTAAACCATTCTAATATTACTCCTCAAAAGTTGGTTTATGCATCTTAGGCTAGAACTAAATACCTCACTGAGGAGAACTTAAACCCTGAATTTGAAGGCACAGTATTTCAAGTGGCCGTGACAAATTAAAAATCAGTTAAAGTTAAATGTCATCTTCTAGGACTGACTCTGCTGTCAGAGTTTTCATATTTTTGTTTTACTTATCTCTACAGCTGAACAAATAAAAAGGTAAAGTGCAATTACATATAAGCGGTATCAAATGTATGAGAAAGTAAGAAATAATCAACAGAAATATCTGTAAGAAACATACTTCAGACAGAAGCAAAACAACAAAGGTTAAGATATACTTCCACTCAAGAAATTAAGGACTGAGATTCTTCATGCAGTTTCAGTTTCCATGGTGAAAAAGCACGTTTGGCATGAACACACTTGTAAATCATGCTTGCACCGGCTTTTGAAACTTCACTTTCCCTCTTTAAGAAACAGCCCAATCTTAAAAGTGGATTGTGTTAGTGTAGCAAGGTTTTGGTAGCGGAAGTGGCTACAGGCCTGGCTTCTGTGAGAAGCTGATAGAAGCTTCCCCCATGTCCAACCGAGACAGTGTGAGCTGGCTCTAGGATGAACCTGCTGTTACCATTGCCCACGGCCATGCCCATCAGCGACTATGGTAGCATCTCTGGGATAATGTATTTAACAAAGGAAGAAAAAAACTGCAGCTAGAGAAGAGTGGAGTGAGAGTATGTGAGAGAAAGAGCTCAGTAGGTACCAGGTCAGTGAAGAAGGAGGGGCAGGAGGTGCTCCATATGCTGAGATTTCCCTGCAGCCTCTGGTGCAGACCACAGTGAAGCAGCTGTTCCCCTGCAGCCCATGGAGGGTCCATGGAGGGGCAGAGATCCACCTGTAGCCCACTGAGGAGCTACTGGAGAAGGTGGATGCTCAAAGAATGATGTGATCCTGTGGGAAGCCCATACAGGAGCAGGCTTCTGGCAGGACCTGTGGCCTCATGGAGAGAAGCTCATGCTGGAGCAAGTTTAATGGCAGGACTGTGAATCCATGCTGGAACAGCCTGTTCCTGAAGGACTGCATCCTGTGAGGAAGACTCATGCAGAGCAGTTCATGAAGAACTGTAGTCCATAGAAAGGACTCATGTTGGAAGAGTTCATGGAGAACTGTCTCCTGTGGGAGGAATCCCACACTGGAGAAGGGTAGAGTGTAAGGAGTGCTCTTTGTGATGAGAAAATACTGGCAGAGACAATGTGAGATGAACTGACCACAACCCCAGTTCCTTTTCTCTCTGCACAGCTGAGGGGTAGAAAGAGAACATCTGGAAATAAAGTTAAACCCAGGAAGAAAAGAGGGGTAGGGGAAGGGTGGTTTTTAAGGTTTGATTACTAATTAAGCAGTATTTCCTCAAGTTGAGTCTGTTTTGCCTCTGTCAGCAATTGGTGAGTAACCCTTCCCTGTCCATATCTCAACCCAGAAGACTTCCATTATATTCTCTCTCCCCTGTCCACCTAAGGGGAGTAGAGGAGTGGTTTAGTGGGCACTTGGCATCCAGGATCAACCCACCAGAAAAAGTCACAGTATTATAAAAAATTTCTAAAGTGAAATTCATACCTCATAGTCTGGCCCTCCGAAGTGGGACTTTTTCTTCAGTTCTGTCACGGCATTTTTGTATGCTTCTTCAATTCTTCTCCTTTTCTCTGTCTCCTGTAAAATTACATAAACATTTGATGCAGCAAAAATGAAATGTCAACATCCCAATAAATGGAATGGCCAGGAGTAGTGTTTTTTCCAAGCAGCAACTGCAAAACTGATGAGTTTCTGAATTTATTTGCATGTATACATTACATGTGCTGATATATACATATATATAATAGAAAGTCTGGGGAACTAGCTACCTTGAGGATACTTTCTAAGTCATGTGGAAGAAACCAGATCAGCAAGCAAAAACTGGTTTCTAGATTAAGCATAGCTGTTCATGCTTCACTGGGAGTCATACTTTGTATCTGACACTTCATATAAACTTGCTTGACACAGATACCTGGGCAGGGATAACAAAGGGTAAAACAAAAAATGGTAAAAAGCTAACATGCTGAATGTAGTGTACACTTAACAGTTTGTATATACAATTAGGGCAACATGAATAATTTTGTGGACTCCATGCAGAGAGTGCAACTTGATATCCTTCTTCCGTAACAGGCTGTTTAGGAGCCAGTCTATGTAGAAACCTGATGGTGGCTATATCATTGTCTATTTCAAATAAAACAATTGTAATGCCAAAATCAGACTAAGTCTAATATTGCCTCTATAAATTCTGCATACTGCCAGATACTTTCCATGAAAAAGCTATAAACACTTCTGAAATTCTTGCAAAAATCAGCTTTTTTTGCAAGATGTTTCTCTGACCCCTTTCAAAATCACTTCAGCTGAAAGCAAGTTAAGTCTAACAGGTGGACATCACACTTCTTGCAGATATGGGTTTAATTATTCAGCAATCCAAACTGAAATTTAAAGATTCAGTGGAAAACCCTGAAGCAATACTGAAAAGCTGAGTTTACTAACTGGGAATTTGGTGGTAACATAGCCTCAAACACATTTTCTAGTTTCCATTTAGGCAACACTTTTGATGTAGAACAAGGCAGTATAGTTTTCTACACAAACACAAAAAAAAGCACTTTGATGGAGATAATATTGTCCTTAACTGTGACTGTAGGCTTTTTCATTCTGAAACAATTAAAGAGGCAGTACCTGCTAACAGATTTCATAAAATTTTGCATGTTTATCTTTTTTGAAAGGAACTGGAGAGTCCTGAAGATACATAAAACATGACTTGAGTATAAGTCACTGAAAAAAGTGCAGAAATGTTACCAGACTTGGAATGAAAAACAAAACAGACCCCACCCAAAACACAACTCCTTCTCCCACTCACCCCAAATCCCAAATCCCCACACCTTCTGTAGTTCAATCTTCAAATTAGTTAAAATTCACGTGTCAAAATATGACTCTCCAAATTTTCCAGCTTCTCTTGGCAATAATATTAGAGAAGGCAGAAACAAGAACAGAAAAATGCTGCAGCACTCAAGACAACATGAAAAGCATTATCACAAAGACTTTGTTGCCAGTAAAACAGTGGATCAAATACTAATGACAAAATCCTTTGTATATACAATGTGTATACATTTTAAGAAAAGCCTGTTTTAAAATACATTCAATGTATTATATACTGCACTGGAAACAAAAAGTCAAGATCAAGATCCTAAGAGCTAAGCATAGAAGATGGAATGAAAAGCTGTAACTACAATAACTTTAGATAATACTACACGCTTCACATCAATTTCATTCTGGACATTTGACTATTTTGGTAGTGAAAGAAAACTAACCACAGAATCTATACTTCTATCATCTCACAGTATTTACTTTTTAGAGACGTTTACAGACAGATTCAAGAAAATTGAAAGTACAAAGATCTACACTATTCTCATCCCACCATCTATCATATGGAAAGCAATGTCTTTTGATCAGGCCCATAGTTATAAAAGTTACTCTTAAAAAGTGATGTTTAAGCACTAAAATGAAAAGATAAAAACTAAACCAAAAGCAGCTCTACCACTGTGGAATAATGGTAACAGTCAATTGCTGTAGGTAGGCATCAAGGTGCTGCTCACGTGGGTAGCATTTGTGGGAGGAGACTGGGGCTGCCTTGTGGCAGACACAGGCGGCTCTTGCCAGCTCCAAAACAGACTCACTGCAACACACAGTTTAGCCCTAACACCATGCATGTGACACTTCTCTGAGGCAAAAAAAAAGGAGTAAAATACACTCTGTGCAGAGAAGAATTGGAAGAAAAGGTGAGAAATCACAGAGGAGATGCCAAGTACCAGGGGTACTTCCTGAAGAAACCAGATCCCATGAAGGATCCACACTGCAACAGATTTTTTTCCAAGAGGGCTGTCAGCAATGGAGGCACTAGAGCTACTTGCACTAGAGCTGGGAAAAAACTATGAGGAAGAAGGAATGGCAAAGATGAAGTTTTGGATTAATTGCAAACGCTTCATTCCTCACCCTGCACTGCCTGCTGCAGTTATGGAACATACTTCCTTAAGTGAGAGCACACAGCACATACTGGACAATCAGCCCAGCCAGCTGGGGTTTGTGAAAGGCAGGTCCTGCCTTACCAAGCTTCTTACCAAGCTTCTATGAAAGGGTGACCTGCTTAGTGGATGAGAAAACAGAGAAAATGAGAATGAAGAGAGTTGGAGAATGGAGAAAAGAAAATGAAAATCCTGGAGAAAATGGCTGAGTATACTCTTCACTAGTTAAGAAACATATGTCTGGGTGGCTGGGCCAGATAGTGGTGGTGAATGGAGTTACATCCAGCTGGTGGCCTGTCACCAGTGCTGTTGGCAGGGCTCAATATTTGGACAAGGTGTGGTTCATATCTTTGTGAATGATCAGGACAAGGGGATTGAGTGCACCCTCAAGTCAGTTTGCAGGTAACACCAAGCTGGGTGGGAGTGCTGATCTGCTGGAGGGCAGGAAGGCTCTGCAGAGGGATCTGGACAGGCTGGATCATGGGCTGAGGCCAGTGGTGTGAGGTTCAACAAGGCCAGTGCTGGGTCCTGCCCTTGGGTCACAGCAACCCCAGGCAGTGCCACAGGCTGGGGCAGAGTGGCTGCAAAGCTGCCCACAGGAAAAGGACCTGGGGGTGCTGCTGACAGCGACTGAACATGAGCCAGGGAGTGCCCAGGTGGCCAAGAAGGCCAATGGCATCCTGGCCTGGACCAGCAATGATGCGGCCAGCAGGAGCAGGGCAGGGATTGTCCCCTGTATTCAGAATGGGTGAGGCCACACCTCAAATCCTGTGTTCAGTTCTGGGACCTTCAATTCAGGAAGGACGTTGAGATGATGTCCGGAGAAGACCAGTGGAGCTGATTACATCTTCCACAAGTGCTTTAAAGCTAGTTCACAAGACAACAAAAAAGTGACAAATCTCAAACCTAAATAATTTTATATTTTAAAATATTATTCTTTATTAAAATATACTGAACTACAGGCAAGGAACACATGCTATAATGAAAGTCTCATCAACACAAATGAAGAAAATGAAGAGTGTTTGTCCAGTACAGGGAAGGCTTCTGCTGTGGCATCTGAAAATATCTTCCAGTATTTCAAGAAACTAATAAAGAAACTGAGCCAGTGTCCTCACAGTTTACAGGAGAAGGCTGGAAAATAAGCTTCAGATACTGGTATAAAAGTTTCTCCAACAGGATGCAAGGCAAAAAATTTTCACTCTAACAACAGGAGTTGTTAGATGAGGAACAGACTTAGAAAAGCTGGGCTGTCGAGAGTCTTGATACAGCCCTGAGCAACCTGGTCTGACTCAAACTGTCCTTCCTTTAAGATGAAGGTTAGAGCAAGAGAGAGCTCTTGAGGTCTCTATCCAATCTGAACTCTCCTATGATCCTAGAAACAAGTCTTGGACCTACTGTAATTCTTCCAACACTCAGCTGAACCAGTAATGAATTGTTGTCAGAAGTCACAGTACAGTCACACAGGGCCAGGCCACTGACATATGCACAAACAATACAGAAGACAGGGTCAGGGATTCAAATATGGGTATATTTTGTCTGAATATATTCATCCTTTGAATCACTATATATCACTATATAGAGTAAAATTTGATACATGGTATAAGCCACATCAAAATGCGTAACGAGAACAGAAGGACAGCTGCAGTGCACGCCAGCCAGTAATGGCAAGATTCTAGAAATTAAAGCCTGAACTCCAACCTGCCATGCCTCCAACAACAGATCTCAGACAAGAAGACACTGCTCCTTTAGAGCTGTTACACTGGTTGAGTAGGTTCAGAATGAACTATCGCTGCCTAGAATAACAGATACTCTAACACGACACAGAAGATTTAACCGATTAGTATAAAGTATAACTTAATTTCACCCATCTCCTAGAGGACAGTGAAATAATTTTATCTTGAGGAGACATATACAGTTAGAACTGTTGTTCTTCCCAGTGTTGTCACCATCTCTTATCATATTAAAACATTTCACAGACTTGCACATCATTTTGCATACATGGATAATTAGGTCTATGTCAGAAGGCTGTAAGCAATACACTTACTACTACGAGATAATTTCAGGCTCTTTATAGATATAAAGAATACAGGACTACTATCTGAGTAAGTGCTGTGAAAAAAGACTATGATGAAAAGAGCAACTATAATACCAGTCAGAACAAGGCTCCTTCACATTTTACAGGGTTAATAATTTAAGCACCTGAAATTAATAAATGCTGTACATAAAAATAAAAGCAGTAGTTTGAGTACAAAAGTTAGTAACAGCTTATTTGAAATTTCAATTTCAAGCTAAAGAAACTTTTTTTTCCCAACAAAAGTAAAAGGAAAATTATCTTACCTTATCTAGCCTTTTTTGCCAGCTTTCTTCACGTTTTACCATGAGTTCAATACAATGAGAGAGTGTAGCAAGGATTCCAGCAGTAGTTGCCTTGAAAGTTATAGCTTCTCCTTTAAAGTCTATGCCATTAATTCCTTTGGGTGTCACATGTGGAAACACTAAAAACATATATATGAGATCACTGATAGCTGCCCTTAACCAAACAATCACTTCACACGTATGTGTTATATCTGAAGACAACAGACTGGCTACAAACTTAATTTAAAAATAAAAATCTAAAGTGATAATAATGTCCACAGTTAGCCACAGGATAAAGAAAAATACTCAAAAGGCGAAACAGATCCTTGCAGCTTCATCTTGGTGTACTGTATTTAAAGCCTGCTTGTAATGCTGTATTACTCTGCACTCTGCAAATCATGTGGGTGGAGGGAGTGGTAATAGTTTGTAACAATAGCAGTTTGACAGCTTGAAATGGGGCCTAATTAACACAGAGCAACCTTAAAACGTATCAGACTCAGCACTAAGAAAGGAACAATTTCAAAATGTCATCAAATCCAAAATGTATAATTCAAGGTTCTTTTAAGCACATAATTACAAATTTTAAAACCTAAAAGTAAAAAGGTATAAGATAAAAGCATGAAATGTGATGAATTTTCCAAGTACTGTAAGTTTTACAGTTCCAAGAACTGCTTCATGCTGTCAACCAGGCCATCTGTTGCTAAGGCTATTTAAACAAGTCATTTAAAATGTGTGCAGAAAAAAGTACCTATTATATGTCACACTGGTACGTAGGTTGACATAATAACATATCAAGCACTGCACATGAATGTCAGAAAATATTACAAAGCAGAAGTAACATTCAAGTTGAAGCTCACTGAACCCAGCAAGTTAAAGTAACTCCTGCTATTACCAAAGAGCAAGCTCATGACTTATCACCTGGACTAACATAATTTTTTTCTCCTGTCTGTCAGTTTGTCAACATATGACTTTTACAGTTTAAAAAGTACAAATTAATTTTTGAGTAAGTTTATTTGTCTGCACTAGCAAAGCAGAACTTTCAAGCAGTTCCATTCTATAATGACAGAGCACAGTGTCTGCACTTTGGGAACAGAAAGCAATCATCACATGGTCTTTAGCAGTGGTTTAAGTCTCTAGAGATTTTACATGCTCCACTTTCAGAAGGAATCAAACTCTTTTTCAAACAAGTAATTACAGACTACACACAGCTTCAAATATCTCAAGAAGCAAACATACTATGGCAGAATACAACTTTTTTGTTGTTTTTTTTTTTTTTTTTTTTTTTTTTTTTT
>NW_024529266.1:989140-1189919 GCF_017590135.1 Pyrgilauda ruficollis | reverse complement strand
TGGGGGAAAATACTTTTTTTTTTTTTTTTTTTTTTTTTTTTTTTTTTTTTTAATGTTAATCAGGAACATTCCCTAAAAGGTAAAAATGATGGGGGCTGGAGGGAAAAAAAAAGCAAGAGAACGAAGAAACTGTTTCAGAAATGGTAATGAGCAGAGCAGCTCTTCCTCCCCAACAGCTGCAGAGGGAACACAGAAGGGACTGAGACTGACAGTGGCATAAGATGCCAAGGAGGTGATGCAGTGTCTCCACTGAAAACAATTAAAATTATACAAGAACTTTGCTGCTAATACTTGACAACTGAAAAAGATGATTTCATACTAATAATTCCTCCTGCTGGTGTAGGCTATGTTCACATGCAGGCTTAACAGCACAGCTATAATGCTTGCAGATGTGATTTTTCTCTCTCACTTAGGAAATATGTAGACATGCTGAAGAAACTGCCACTAGCTGCAACACTACACAAATAATTTCAGAAATCTCTGCAGTAGAATTTAAGGGAAATACAGCAACACAGTTTAATTTTCTGGAAAAGAGAGAACTTTTGTCCCTTTCTACGTCTCAGCCACATTTCATTAATAATTCCATACAGTTCTATGCCATTCTTTAATGACTAGTCTCAGAGTAGGTGTGATAGATGCAGAGCTGCAGACTTAAAGTCAGTGCCCCAAGTTTTTCAGTAATTACAATTATGGGCAAAAATTAACATCTTGCAGAAGGATGTAAAACCTATTTCTATAAAAAGATGGTCACTCAACAGGTTCCTTAGGATGGATACAAGTATTTTGATTCATTCCTAATCACAGGAAATATCTGTCTTTCTGAAGCATGCTGGGAGATGACCTCAACCCTTACCTCAGGAACAACTGAGCTCAGCGTTTTACAAGTACTTGTGAGAAGATTTTCTATTTGGAGAGACCAAACTTCTGATTCCTTTTCCACACTTTTTTTCATGTCAGCTACAAATCGACTATTTCAAAATTAAATCAGCATCTGGTGATCTATGTTTAAAGGTAAAGACTAATAGGAAAGGATTCTTACTGTTGCAACTGCTCTTTGGTTATCAAACTGCATGCTGTCAACTGAAAGAAACAGGGTAATTTTGTCTCCCACCCTAACTTCAATTTCAACATCTTCCAAGCAGTTAATTTTTTACTATCCCATCTACACTCTATTTCTGACTTGCTTTCTCTTTTGTTTCATACAAGGAATTCTTCATACCTTTCTTTAACTTTCAATCGCTCTTTAGCTTTTCTCTCCTAGACCTCTGTGTCTGTTAGAATAGCTGTTTCCCTTCTTGTTCCCAAGATTCTGCTGGTAACATCTTCCCACTGTTTGATCAAATCTTTTTTCCACAGAAACAGGAAAGTATTCTAAAGAGAGTAAGTTGAATGATGTTCTTCCATTTTTTTTCCATTTTATGCTCCCTTAACATATTACGCCACTAATGCAATTCTAAGTGAAAAACAAACATTTGTGTCCGCGATCCATTTCTTGATGTCTACTGTTGTTATCTTCTGTGGATTGCAATAGGATAAGTATGATTAGTTTTCCTCTAACAACCCCAGTTTTTCAGCAATATTTTGGCAAATATTTTTCCTCCATTCAAAGCACAAAAATCCAGCATAAATGTCTGCTGTAATTTACATGCTATTTCTCTCCTTCAGCCTTTGCACCATTTCCATCTATATAGTTCCAGTACAAAAGACATCTTCCACATTCAAGGTGGTTCCTTAAGTAGGTTACTCCTGCTCTTTCTATTCTTAGAAAATTTAAATCTAAATATGTTCTCTTTCCTGAGGGGATGAATGGGAACACTTAGAGATCAAGACTCTACTCTGAATATAAAATCCCAATGGGCAAATATGCATCAGCCAGACACCATACCTTGGTGTTTTATATAAATTATTACAGTTCCAATTACCAGATCTTGTAACTGGAAAGTGGCCAATACATTTAAACAACTTCATTGTACTCTACCTACCTCTTCACCTAAAGATCCTATAGAACACAGAAAAGAGAAAACATCCCTATCCAAATCACCTTCAGAGCAGTACACAAAAGTCCATACTTACATTAACTTTCTCCTCCCACCCAGACAACAAATTGCAAAAGTAATTTTTTTTATTTTAAGTCTTTTTTTTACTCAAGTCAGTCTTAAATCTAATAATGTGAGCTTTAGATTGCTGCACTAGTAGTTTGAACAGTAGGCTAAAACACTCCATCATATCATAGTAAGCTAAATTAAGAGGCTGAACCTATGCCTCACTTCCTGAACCACTGAATAGAGAACCATTTCAGAATATAAAGGCAACCACTTGAAAGCTACAGTTAAGAAGATTGTTAGAGTCCTTCCAGGACGAGATAGAAATTTCGAGAACCTGAAATTTGAGAAAGCAAATTTTAACAGCTGCTCTGAGGCTAAGCTTTAAAAAGGGCAAAGGTCAAGATAAATCTTTCATTGAAGTTCAGTCTGACCTTTTTTTTCTGCCCAATACATGAGCATGTCTGTCTCAATCTGAGACATCTACTTTCCCCACTGTATCACTTTTAATTCCACTTTAAGACAGAGACTCTAATTATTCATTTCCAAGCAAGCTTTGCAGCACTCAGCTACTAAATATTTAATTAATTTAACCACTAGAAATCAGACTGAGGCATAGAAAAACTGAAATGGGGAAAAATACTTTCATATAAATAATTGATGGAAAGTAAATTCAATGGAATACAGGACTCAACTGGAATTAGAAGTTCTGCAAAACGCAGGGGGTTGCAGAATTATTTTCTGTAGTGAGCTATAGTGAGTGAATTTATACAGGTATCCATAACACCCAGTATCAATTTCTTAGCATGTAAGTTCCCAAAAGCTTGATGACCAGCTCCATTAAAAATATGGACTTTCCTAATGACATTCCCCATAGTATATGCATATATATTGCAGATGTGCTAGAACAATGTAGCTATGAAAAAAATTTCTACCACAAAATTAAGCTGAAACTCCTACATGATTGTATAAAAATTGAGTTTGACAAAGGCATCTCCTCCAAAATGAATCATGCAGTAAAATTAAACTCTCAGCATTTGTTAAAGAAGGCTTTTTCAGTTTTCTGAAATCTAACTTAACAGTTCTTCAAAAAAAAAAATACAGACAACAGGGTTAGTGGAACCATACACCTGCTTACACTTGCTTCAAAACTTCTGTGTTATGCTACATAGTCTCTGAAATCAGCATTACAATTAATACTCCATAGAAAAATCTACTCATGTGATGAATTCTGGAAGTAATCTGAAAAGCTCCTTCCATTCCATTTCCCTTCCTCTTCCATCACAACAGTTTTGGATATGCTTTAGAAAAAGCACTTAAATACAAGAAGGAAATATGCAATACATGGGAATAACAGCCAATTAAAAAGAAAACGGAAGACACAGAAAAGGCTTATTTTGCCCTATATTTTCTAGGTTTGTCATGAAAGTATTTACATTTTAAAAAACATTTCTGGTGAGTACTTTGGGAGATTCCATCACACTTGAAACTGGAGGTGCAATTTCCAAGCTTTGTGAATCAAGTCTAAGAAATACCTTAGGACTAACTGAATTGCCAACAAGTAGAGAGTGTAAACACTAGAATATTTCAGTCAGAAAACATGAGAAGGTCTAAGAAAAATGCAAATACAGTTTAAAAGCATACACAACTTCCTCCAAGCCAGAACTATCAGACTTCTTGACCAGCAAGACTTGCATGAGTTCTTCACATTTGCTGCATGGATACAGTGAGTAAAATAACTAATTCATTTATTATAAAAATAAAAATCAGAATTCTGATCATTATAACAATGAAAAGGACAGCACAAAAGCTCTAAAATTATGATAAATGAGAATCAGTAACAGTGTTGTCTTAACCATTCCACAGCCATAATACTTGTAAAAACCACAGGGGGACATCCCTAAGTGGAAAAACATTGAACTCCACCGAACTCCTAAAGCAGGTAACACTTGCAATAACCTGTTACAAAATCTCAGTTCCCAATATTTGAATAATGCAGCTGTTTCAACAGAATTTTGTAGCAACAACTTTAGACACAGAACAGGAAATTCCAGCTTGACAAACTTGCATTACTATTTGTGTGAATTAAGAATAACTCAGAGAATCACTAGAAGTTGTAAAGAATTATAACGTGACTAAGAACTTCCATTCACATACACTTAAATAGCTATTCTTGCAATTTTCTGCTTAGAAAAGAGCATAATACACCTGTCTTGTAGCAGACATAACACCATACCATTCATTCTAATTTTCACCAGTGAAAAAATTGGGACACACTTACGTTTCTCCTTACTGCTGTTACTGTTATGTACAAAATCTCCATCAGGACGTACTGTAGGGAAATCATCTTCATCATCTTCTACCACTAGATTTGAGATAGAGTGTTATTATGGGAGTGAGAAAGCTTTTCTAGTTCTTTGGTGTGCAAGAAAGAATTAAGACCATCTTCATGGTTAGCCACCATTTCTTCCTGTAACAACAGTCATGACTTCTCCCTCCCTTTTGGGTTTGGTTTATTTTATTATTTTTTTGACCCAAGACCACTACCAGCATAAATGTCAGTTAACAGCAGAATCTAACATTGCTCAGCATTGAAGCTCAGCATTCAGTTCTCTGGTGAGAGCAACATACTTTGTGTTACAAGTGGATAAGCAGGAGCCGTGATTCAGTACTTATCTAATCATCTACACTGGAAAGTTTAAAAAAAAAAGTGGAATTGCACTTCTCTGGTGTTTTATTGCTGCAGAAAGTTTCACACTGCCAGAACAAACACAGGGATGCCTCAGTAGAGTGTGCAGATACAGTGACAAGCTGTGCTCTGGTATAAGCAATTCAGAGATATGCAGACACCCATATCATAGTCTAGTATGGTCTCAAGTGTGCATTCAGTGTTCTATTTCCAGCCAATATACCTCAGAAACATTACTTAAGGCAGCACTTTATACCTTTTAAAAACTGTATTGTTTCTATCAAAACTAATATCCCATTAGTTTTTCAAAATAACAGGTATGAGACAGCAATAAATCTATTTCGTGACAGTTAGCAATTGGTATTCTGTAACAAAACACTTAAGAGCATTGCTTTTGTACAGTTGACAGCTACAGGCTAACATCAAGCAGATTTTTAAGCAAATCTGAATTCCAAAGTAAAAATAATTAACATGTTTATGCATTTATGCAAATGACTGCTGCTTTACTAAACTAAATGTAGGATACATATTTCATTTAAAAGACATTAAATTGTATTGTAACACTATCAAGATGTTTGGGGGAGGGAAGAGTTTCCAGCTATAGTGTTACCTTTATCCCTCTGGAGTTCATCTTTGGAAACTGCATCCGCACAAGCATCAAAGTATTTCTGTAAAGTATCAACTTGTCTGCACAAGATGTCTCTAAAGGTTTCCATTTCTGCAAGCTTCTCACGTAAGCTATGGCCCTTCTGAAAACACAAATAAAAAAAGCCTGAAATGTTTCTACACACTCAACAATAGCTTGATGCCGTATAGCTACAATTTAACTTAAAAAAATATATTTCTGCAGCTATGAAAAAGAAATTGAAGTACCAAGGGCATTTTAGATATCAGCAATTATGAAATACTGTTAGGTCAAAAGAAAACATAATCAAGTATTCCATACTATTTTGTCACTGGTCTCAATGTTTTCTCTTGACTGCAACTGCAACTTCAGAGCACTCCACAAAAACTTACTAAAAATGTGAACTTGCACGCTACCGGCTTTATACATATTTGTCTGAAAGCAGTCAGCTCCAGTTTAAGATCTTTCTTGTGTTGTTCCTCTTCTGCTCTCCCAGAAGTACAGCACATTCAGCTCATATATTAAATATTTATACACGTAACACAAGGAAAGCCATAACTTGTCAGGCAGGGCTATATCACACATACTAAGCTACAGAATTAGTGTTTGCTTTCATTTGGAAAATGAAAACCAGATATTCCGGTGAGTAAACTAGAAAAAGTTAATGAACACAGCCACAAGTTTGATTTTCTTGCCACAGAAGATGACACCACAATTTAAAAGGGACGATTGCAGGAGCAGCATGAGAGAGATCCCTGTATCATCTGTATGATGGACTACTGACATTTAAACTAAACATTTCGTGTCTCTTCTATAATTATAAGTCTTCATACATTACTTCTCCAGTTGCACGTTATTTACACACGAATATTAGGAAAACTTTTTGCACCAACCTTGAATGAAGAGGTGGATGTTGCAGAGTATCCACTTGCTCCAGAGACAAGAGACACCATGGAGCCATGACGTCGCAAACTTGACTCTGATCCATAGCCAGATTCAGTCTAAAAATCAAACCACACAAAAAACTAGAGTGCTGAGGCTTTTGATAAAACAGAAATAATGAAAACAAGATTAATGTAATTTTCTCTGAAATCCACCCACTTGTTTTTTGCAGTAGAGGCTTAAATAACTCAAACTGTGCCTGCATCTAAAATGTTGATGTATTATCTGTGAAGTTATTATGAACTTTTTATTAACGATTAATCAATTTGTAAATAATTTGTTTTGAATTATGTGTTCCCCAAAGGACACAGCAATATATATTTAATGGTTTAAAAAAGGGACAGTGTTTCATTAATTTGGTTTGTGTAATTCCTAAGTAACTTTCACACAGCCTATTAAAAAACTTACATTACTCTATAATTAATTGGGGGATTAAACATGGTTCAGTCTCAAGACAATCAACTTCAGTCAAACTGTCTAATCATACAAATAGTACCATTTTCTTTTTAAAAGCAACAAAATAGAAATCAAAGAAAATCAGAACATTACTTCTATTAAGTTTTTTTCCTGTTTCAGGCTTCTTCAGCAAAATTATTTATACTAGACTGAAATTAGTATTTCGTTAGAACAAAAGTCTACATTAACCAAGATAAGACTAAAAGTAAGAGAGAAGATACAATAATAGTAACTAACTAAACAATAAAAAAAGAAAAACATTTCTTTATTAGAATAACATTTAGAAGATCAAAAAAAGAGTTTGACAAATTTCCTCACAAGTCAAACAGAAGCAGATACTGGGGAACTGAAGAAAAATAAATTTCTCTAAATGTTAATGTAAATGATGTGCTGGCAAAGGAGATGAAAGATCTTGATAGAGAACGTAAGCAATAAGCAGATGGTTCAGAATAACATATGAAATACTGTTAGTAGATGAGTTTGATTAAGTAGACAGAGACAACAGCGAAGGAGTTCTGACACAAATAAATTCTGCAGTAGCACCAAAACTCCAATGGGGCAGGGAGAGGGGAGACAAAACAAATGGTACAAAACAAAGAAGAAGCAATTATGAAATTCCAGTTGTTGCATATTTTATGGAAAAACTGGGAGCTGTATACGCTTTGAGAAGGCAAGAGAGTGTGGATAAGTTAAAAAGCAGGGAAAGGTAAAGAGTTCTTTGAAGTGTCGATTAAGAATTTGGGCAAAGTGGGACAAAGTATGTATGTCTGAGTTACAAGCAAGAGTTTGGGCATACAGCTTTGTTTCAAAAGCATTTAATAAGCACAAACCTGAAAAGAAGTCACCCAACACTTTGAAACATTTCTTTAAAAATTTCCTTTAAACATAAATATAAAAAGACTTCACTGCTTAATCAGTGTCTTCAATATTTATTTAAGCATATGCCACAAATCTTAAGATGACCCAATATGTTTTTATTATAGTCAGTTTGACAGTGAAAATTCATTTAATTTTCTCTGTAACTTGTACACACTAGGAAAGATGATAAAACTTCATTTAATATGATATGGCTTAAAGAACAGATCAATTTTAAAATGTAGCCAAAATACGCACTTCATTGAGGTTAGAGTATTTTAACTAAGGATAGGAAGTGTTTTCTGATTTTGTCCTTAAAGTGAAAAAGACACACCTATTCAAGACCTTGCTTTAAGCTTAGAAAGTGAAATTTC
Source organism: Pyrgilauda ruficollis (assembly GCF_017590135.1). NCBI lineage: Eukaryota > Metazoa > Chordata > Aves > Passeriformes > Passeridae > Pyrgilauda > Pyrgilauda ruficollis. The sequence continues at coordinate 1,181,936 of NW_024529266.1, read as the reverse complement.
TGATTTCTTCATGTGAGATTTAGTCAAAGCCACACCTATATAGTCCTACATTAGAACTTCCAAGAATACTTGTAAATTTACAAGTAGAAAATCTGATGCCTTATATTCCACATCTGAATTAAATCCTTTTCTTCTGATATTATGTATATAGCCAATGCTCAGCTAATTTAGTTCACAAATAAAAACTGAAGGTGAAAGAAAAAATCCCAACCCTTCTTTCAATATGTAAGCTTGATTTTTCTAAGGTACCTTTTCAGCAGCATATTTATTTCTCTCATTTATGCTTGTGATTATTATTTCCACTAAATAACTTATCCATGCTACAGAATCGTACATGTAACAGCATACACGATTATATGGATACAGCTATCAGCTTGCAAAGTCTACCAATAAAAAGGTGCAACATTATTAACTATTTGTTATTGACAAGCAAATTCAGTAGGCATTAAGAGCAGACTGAACAGCACACATCATGAATCAAAAGCATGGACATTTACAGACCACGTTCACAAAACTGTGTCAGACAATTATGTTCGAATAGTCAAGAGGAAAAAAAATAAAATTACATAGACAATACTTATTTTTCACAAGAACCAGAAAACAAGTACTCATTTCAAACTGATCCACAGAGACAAGCCATCCTGTTCACAGCAGACGCATGCAGGCAGATGAACACAAACAAAGAAAGCATGAATCATGCAAAGCCCCACCATTCTACTACCGCAACATCTAAACGAGAGCAGGTCACTGCTGCATTTATGTCTTGCAGAGCAGATCATCGTTAACTAATCACTGCAGAAATAATCATTTACATTGAGAACAGGAATGTAGACAAAGTTTCTTCTGTTTATATAAACTTTAATTTCCCAAGATAAAAACTGGAAAAGCCGGTAGAGTTCATATGATAGGAATCAACAGTCTCTGCTTCAAAACAAAATTACTTGTAGAAGTCGTATCAATTCATACCATCAAGCACTAAAGCAAATCGCCATGCTCGGTAAAAAGATGCAGTTCTTGGAAAGTCCATGCATACACCACAGCTTCAAAGCTACATTAAAATTGGCATTTGATAGTAATTGCAACACCTTCAGCTTTCTAAGGCAATGCACAAAATCCATGAATCCTTTTGTTACAACAGACAAGAGGAAAGAGCCACATGATCCAAAGCTTCATGTGATCCTTTAACTGGAGCAGATGCTAGTATCAGCAACAAGGCAGTACGTCAGAAAAGCTGCTTTCAATAAAAAAAGCTAAGTATTTGCAGAATCATATTGCAGATCTCTGTTACTGCTCACACTGATCCTTAAGTGGAAAATAATACCCTTGAATAAAGCACAGACTCACAGTAAAGTTCTCCCACTTAAAAAATCAAATAAAGCAAATTATTCTCACATGTCTTCAAGGAATTCTTTTGATTTTGTCTCAATATGTGCCTGTGAAGCACTTCAATGTACATTTGTTCACCAAGGCAGATATATTCAGTTAGCATTATAAATTATTTATTATTTTACATAACACAACAAGCAGGTAGCTCCTCCCTCTAAGGCATACAGCTCACTCAGAAGGTGATGGAACAGATATTAGGACATAGTGATTCTAATCTCATTCTCTACAGTATTTGTGAAAATATGCTCAATCTCACTCAAACATCCAAGAGATCAAGCCACAATATCTTATGAAAAAAACAGAAGATAGAAAAGGTAGTAACAGAAAAGAGCTGGAAGGTACTATGAAAGGCTTGGTAGAAAATAAGCAGATAAGCTCTGTAAAACAACTATATTCCAAAGGCAATTTTTAGACTTGCTGCAAATGCTTCAGAAAGATGGGTCAGTGCATGGATGAGCCAAGGCAGGGCTACCCTAGGAAATTATTGCAGACAGTAAAAACACAACAGACACTATGCTTTGGGCAGTACAGGATGCATTTCTGAGGACTGAAATTAAACATATAATTATCACGTGACTGTAGGTCTGATTTTTCAGTTGTTCTGAAGCTGCTGACAATGGAAATTTAAGGTTGCAAAATTAAGGTAGTAGTTAGCAGGAAGGCAGAGGTAAAAATTCCACAATCCAGGTCAGGGCAGCTGGATAGCAATTCCTCCACCAACATCCCTCCCAGGCAGAGTGCAGATGACTATTTAAAAGGAAAGAGCTTCTAATCTGACCTTTTTTTTTGCAACTGCAAAAACAAGGAAAGACATGTAGACCTAACTTTTTCCTCCAGCAGTGACATATGTTGCAATTCCACAGTAAACACTCAGGTTATGTGCACAGGAATTCCAAGTTGAAAAACACATGAAAATAGAACTTTTCATTGAGCAAAACTGCCGAAACCCAAGATGACAATAACTGCTACATTTAGTGTATTTAGTAGTAAAACTAAAGCAGCTTGTACTCCTGGGTCATGGGACTATAAGCAAGTCTGGGAGAGGCTACATTTATCCCTTCCATGAACCTGGGCTGTCAGGAAAGGGATAGATAAGGTCTGTATTGTAATACAAGAATTAATAAATTCCATTCTATTAGACACTGGCAGAAAAAGCACTGATGTTTTGGTGTCAGTTCCCAACGCACTAAAGAAAATGCTGTTACTTGTTTTCATGCTCTGAAAGCTAGTGGATTTTAAAGAATGAATTAATTACATATTGTCTGGCTAGCACTTGTGTAACTGTGCCTTTAAGAAAAAGAACAGTTATGAGCCCAAGTGAAAGAAGTAGTCACATCGGTATTTTCAGCAGTTATACAAAAATGCGTAATAGTTATATTAGTATTATTACATCGTCACAATGTATAAAATTCAAAAGGGAGAGTTGCCAGGGTTAAGTGCTAACTAAGGCAGACAAGCCAGGCAGATGAGCAGCAGGAAAAACTGCTGCAGGAGTCGGAGAACTGGCCCTCTCATGGAGCATCCACTAGGTGGAGGGAGAAGTCCGTGCCTTGCAGGGACTGAGCACGCAGGAATAACCCAGCCCGTCTCAACAAGGGGATGGAGCAAGGAGACTAAGACACACACCGTGTTCACAGTTAACAGGCATTTAGACAACCTTACTTATCCTTCAAAATGGCAGGGAAGGAGTGATTGCCTCTTACTCCAATTCTTGGTTTAGTTTTATTTTTTATTTTTATTTTAACCTAAGATAGTTAAGTGTTACGTTAATATCACCTCTGTAGAAGCAGAAAAATGTATCCACTATCAGTATTATGATGAAGAATCTTGGGCCAAAGACCACAATGAGATTTCCAAAGGGCATAGTTAAACAGCAATGGGGGTTTATTCACCTTTGTGAAAAGGTACTTGTTGCAAGCATGAGCCTGTTTTGGATATGGTCTTGAGAGGCCTACACTTTGCTTAATCAGAATAAACATTTTCCAACAAGAAACACTAGGATTCAAAGTACAGGTGCAGGCAAGGTTCTTACTTGCACTAAAAGAAATGGACTACAAAAGGCTTTAAAGCCACACAGAGCATATTTATCAGCAGATAAATAGTCTTAGCTACCTATACTTCTTATCAATAAGAAGAAAAACTGCCAAAGCAAATGCTCGTGCAAAGCCCACAAAGTCCCTTGTTCATCTAGTGCAATTACCAGTTACCTTGGCACTGCTAAATTCAGAAATGGATTGTTTCCCCCCCTCTCTAATCTTTAAACATTTAGCCATCAGAATAGATATCTCTATCAAATGGCTGGCATAATGTAATATATAGGAAACACTGGAGGATAAAAAAGTTGGAATTGTCGAATTCCATAATATATTTGACAAAGAATTTTAGGAAAACTATCTCACACCCTAAGGAAATACATGCCAACACATGCTGTTTAAACTGCCATCTCCTAACAGTAATTTGGGAAAAAGTGGGGAGAAAAAGGGTTTACTTTTAATACATTTCTTGTTTTGCATCTCACACCCTATTAAAACTAACACAATTTTCTTCACTTTCAAAACCTACTCTTATTTCCTTCTTGCTGTAGCCCTTGTCAGCTCTCAACACTTACTTCCTTCAAAAACAACAGAGGCTCACTGACCTATCATACATTTGAATCAAAACAGTTATATGAAATAAAGGACTCCAGGACAGGCAATGTTTTTTCATGTTCCTGATATAGTTTCAGATTGCTCAAGTTGTCTAGGGTTGAAGATTCATAAAAACCAGTACCTGAGTCAAAACCATGTTTGTTTAAAAACAAAGCCCAGTCAGATTTAAAAGCTCTTTATGCAACAGCATTCTGCCATCTCTAGAAGCTTTAACAGCATTTCTAATCATACATCAATTTGACAATATAAAGATTCCATATATTAAGCTCAAACTATCTAGGCAATAATTCTGTCCAAAGGTAATTTTACTTTCAAACAACAAATGAACATATTGGACATAAAGTATCAGAGTTCTGAAAGCATAATTATCTAAGGACAAACTCTACCATTCTGCATGACAGACAGAAAATAACCCGAATCATTAAGGTTGGAAAAGACTTCCTATATCATTGAGTCCACCCTTTGACCCAACACCGCCATGCCAAATAGACCACAACACTAAGTGCCACATACAGACTTTTACCGCATGCCTCCAGAGGCTCCATTAGTTTCCTGGGCAGCCCATTCCAATAGCTGATCACCCTTTCAGTGAAAAAATTCTTCCCAATGTCCAACCTGCAGAGCCTTCCTGTCCTCCAGCAGATCAACACTCCCACCCAACTTGTCACCTACAAACTGAATGAGGGTGCCCTTGATCCCCTCATCCAGGCTGTCTGTAAGAACACGACACAGAATTGGACCCAATGCTGAGCCCTAGGGAACAGCACTGGTGACCAGCCACCAGCTGGATGTAATTCCATTCACTGCCACTCTATGGTCTCAACTATCCAGCTGGCTTTTTACCCAGTGAAAAGTGCGCCCATCCAAGTCACGGGCTGCCAGTTTCTCCAGGATAATGCTATCAGAAATGGTGTCAAAGGCTTTAGTGAAGTCTAGATAGAAAATATCCTCAGCCTTTTCCTCATCCACTAAGCAGGTCACTCTGTCATAAAAGGAGATCAGATTGGTCAGGTAGGACCTGCCTTTCACTAATCCATGCTGGCTGGGTCTGATGCCCTGGCTGTCCTGTATGTTCCAGTCATCACACTCAATATACTCTGTTCCATAACCTTTCCCAGCACTGAGGTCACCAAGGTGTGGCAGACAGGCCGTAGTTCCCCCGATCCTCCTTCTGACCTTTCTTGTAGGTGGGCACCACACTTGTAAATCTCCAGTTATCTGGGGTGTCCCTGGTTAAACTAGGATTGACCGTAAGTGATGCAGAATGGCTTGGAAAGGTATTTAATCAGCTCCCTCAGTCCTCTTGGGTGAATCTCATTTGGCCCCGTAGACTTGTGAGTAGCTAAGTGTCATGTCACTTCCTCCTGAGTTACAGGAAGTCTATTCTGATCACCATTCCTATTTAGCAGCTAAGGGAGGATATTTGATGTCTCTGTTAAAGACTGAGGCAAAGAAAGTATTAAGTACCTCAGCCTTTTCCTCATCCTTGGTGACAGTGCTCCCTATCCACATGCCAATTAAAGGATGGAGACTTTCCTTGGCCCTCCTTTTATTGTTAATGCATTTGGAAAAACATCTTATCTTATACAGCAGTGACCAGACTGAGTTCTAGCTAAGGTTTCCTCTTTCTGATTTTTTTCTCTACATGACTTTCCAATACCCTCATACTCTTCCTGAGGTGACTGCCCCAGCCTATATAGGAAGCAACATTTGCAAGAGCTTAAGTTAAATGAAGCAGGTGAAGGGTCTGGAGCAAGTGTGGTGAGGAGTGGCTGAGGAAGTTGGGATAGCTCAGCCTGAAAAAAGGAGGCTCAGAGGAGACCTTATCACTCTCTACAGTAACCTGAAAGAAAGCTGTAGTGAGATGGGTGTCAGTCTCTTATTCCAAGTAGCAAGTATCAGGACAAGTGGCAATGGCCTCAAGTTGCAGCAAGGGAGGTTTAGTTTAGACATTATGAAAATTTTTTCATGGAAAGGGTTGTAAAGCACTGGAATATACTGCTCAGGGAAGTGGTGGAGTCATCATACCGCAAAGTGTTAAAAAATGTGTGGATATGGCATTTGATAACATGGTTTAGTGGTGAACATGGTGGTGGTGCTGGGTTGACAATTGAATGTGGAAATATTAAAGGTATTTTTCTATCTTAGCAATTCTATGAAACACTTGATACATGATGGCTTACCAAGATCTAAAAAAGTTACATGAAAACACTGTTTTACCAATAATAAAAGAAGTTTAATATTTTTAAAGAATAAAACCACATGATTCTATAAATCTCATTTTAGTTTATGAGTTAAGAACATGTCCAACATAATGCTAAAGGGATAAGTTGTTTAGATGTTTAGATGTAAGACCTAGCCACAGATACAGAAAGGTGAAGATACGCATATAAAGCAGACGTCACACCAAAAAACTTTATAAGCAAACTCAGATTATGAGTTTATCTAACTTAAAATCTTTGTATATTCATATAAAAGACACATTTGGAATTGTGTCCAATTCTAAAAGGATAAAAATTCAGATAATTTCCAAAACCAATTCAAAACATGAGAATATGTCCTTTTGTCACAAGGTTTCACAATACTCTGTGGTCTAACAGATCAGGACTGGGAAAATTAAGTTGTCATACACTCATATTACTTTCGGGTTAGTACCAGTTCATCTGTTTAATCTCCCCAAGTCAGTATCGTGTGTGACCACTAGAGGGAAATAGCGAAAAGGAAACAGACACTGCTGGAGGTTACTAGTGGTCTTTGACCAATAGTAACCCTTACCCTGTTTCTGCTTCAGTCCCTGGGCATAGAAACCTCCTTTTCTTGGTAGACAATTAAAATCAGAGCAGTTTTACCTTTAGCCTTTATAATTACATTTGAGACACATTGCTTAGAGAAGATAAAGTTTTCCACACAGCATGCAAGTAGCAACTATGACATTTAGTGCTGAATGGATGACAGTGAATTAGAAATTGTAACTGAGATTGAAGAAATTATTCTGAAGTCAGACTTCTCAGCCAGTTCAAAACAGTGAAGCAACTAAGAACACAACTCATTTTCAGTTAAGACTGTCCAAAGACATACTACCAAATCAATCTGACAAATGTTCTGACTCAGATTTTTAGAACTTCATCTGATAACAAGTAGTTAGGCTCAATATAATTTAGCTTTAAAAAAAGTTTAATACTTGTCTCAGAGAAATTTGGGCATATGTGTCTCAAGCATCATGTCCAAGTAGGTTTTTCTTTACATTCAGCTGCTCTGTTATTAGTCTGCAAACACTCTGCTTATCATTAAAATCACTTTTATATACCAGCCCGACTTATAGGCACAGGATTTCTTCACATACAGGTTATACATTAAATAGGCCCTCACCAAACTAGTTTTCCCTGTAATGTGTGCTCAATTTGAAAAGCATTAGAAGAAACAAAGCTTTAGTTAAAGCCTACCAAACCCATTTAAAGTCATGAAGTAATGATACAGACATATTTCATCTCAAGTAAGTTATTTACTGTATCTGTAACACTTAAGTTTATACAGTCTTATTTGGGAATAATAAACTATTTTATGAAATGCAACTTTCAGAAAACTCATTTTTGAAAACTAAAATATTAAGTGATATTACATACAATATTAACAAACATATCAGTAAAGATATTAAACTCACTCGCCAATACAAAAACAACCTCCACACTATTACTGATGCAAAAAGAAACAGACTGCTTTTATTTGCTGAAAGCAAACACTCTCTGTGTGATAGGAAAAACAACTTCAAGCACAGCACAGGTCTCTACAATAAGCTGACCTACCCTGCCCTTGAAGGAAAAATCTGGAAAGTGTTTGGAAAACAGCTCACAAAAGGCTGCTTCTAGTACATTAGAGGAAAGCAAATCAAAGCATCTAGCCCAAAAATGTTCAGGACTTTGAAGATAAATGCTATCATGAGTTCTACACAGAACTGTAATACTGTTGGTCCTTATTAGGCTATGCACTAAGCCGTGGGACAGCATTTTGGCCTTACTTTGCTTTCCAGAGGGGTAAAAAGTATAAACAAGATAAAGGGTGCCAAGAACAGAGCTGGTATCAACATAAAAACCTCCCTGTGAGAAGCATTAACTAGAGAATAGTATAATAAAACAAGCAGTTTAGTGCCTATTTTAACTTAAGTCTTCTATAGTAAGTAAATTATCTCATTTCATGGCAGCCTGTCTGTTTTGTACAAGCTGTAGAGCCCTTTCTGTAAGAACTTCTGCCTTAATTGCCCAGTGTACTATGAAATCCCAGGCAACTGCAGAAACACATTCAGCATCTACGTAATCAATTATTTTGTAGACTCATATTTTCTCCATACTGCTGAAGTCCAATACCATTGTTAGTTCTCTCACAGAAGTGAGAGAACCAACAATTCATTGTGAGAAAGCTGCACATGTGTTAAGAGCTGGCAAACTGAAACCAATGCTATTGCTTGCAGAGATCCCAGTGTGCATATGGGTGACATTAAGACTTCAGGAGAATGGTGATTTTCTTGCTGTTGACTACTTTGAACTGCAACACACTAAAACTTGCCTTTACCCCCTTGTGAACTGAGGGGAGGGAAGCTCCCACCTGATGGTAGGTAAGGTGTTTCCTGACCATTCTGCATGGCAATGACAAAACACAAATTCTGTTACCAGATTTTCAAATTCTGACAGATCTTATATTCCAGTTCAGGCATTGAAAAAGCAGCAGCCACAAAAATGATGAAAGTGAAGCTATTGTATCTGCATCCAAAAGCATTCCAGACTCAAATCTGCTTCGCAGTTGAGAAAAGTTAAGAAAAACAGCAGATTTGCTGCTTAACACAGGGCTCTTATATCAAGACAGTATCAATCAACAAAGAGGGCAGAGAACCTTTCCAGTCAAGTGTAACACCAGTTTTTCTCCTAAATGCAGCCCCAGGTCCACATTTCAGACTTTCTTCCCCTACGACCAAGTTCAAACCCAAAATGGAGCATGTTTTTCACTCCAGGTTCTGTCTATTCAGGTAGATATCTGAGAGAGACTACATATGACCAGCACTATCAGCTGAACAGTCCATCTGTTGAAGACATGTCTAGCCAGCATGATGGCCTCTTTTCAAGAATTAAAAACAAAATCCAGTCCTGTCACCCTCTGAGGATCAATTAGATACACTTGCACAAACCTTCAGTCTGATGTATTGTGTGATTAAAAGAGCACTGAGCAGGCTGGCTCCTTGCTCTCATTAGCCACCCAGGCTCAGGGCGGAGTTTTCCTCCTAGCGAGAGGCAGGGCGATTAAAAGAGAGCTCTAGGGAGCAAGGTGAATAGGAGTGGGGAAACAGGGGTGTGGCACAGCAGCTCACCTGGCAGTTCACACAGGCAGGGTTGCAGGTTTCCTTCTTCTAATGGGCTTTTTAGTTTGTTTGTGGTGTTTCTGTTGGTTAGTTGGTTTTGGGTTTTTTGTTAGTAATGGTTTTTACACAGTCAAAAACTGCAGTTACCACAAGTGTATGTAACCAGACAGAGCTCTCCAAAAAGGACGTGTCTGTCCAGACCCCTTCCTGCGCGGAGTGTTTGAGCTTATCAGTGGTAGCAGGGGGCGTTGCAGAGGAAACCTGCCTGAGGTGTGAACAGGTGAACGACCTCCTTTCAATGGTGGCTGAGCTTAGGGAGGGAGTTGAAACACTAAGGAGTATTAGGGGAAGTGAAAGGGAAATAGACTGGTGGAGTTCTGCCCTGCCAATCTTGAGGGAGGCCCACCAGGAGTCAGAGGATTCCCATGCTTCCCACTGCCAGGCAACAGGAAGACACCTGGTGGATGAAGGGGACTGCAAATGGGTTCCTACTCGGGGAGGTAACAGAAGTTCCTCCAGACCCCCATCACCTAGCCAGGTGCCACTTCAGAATAGGTATGAGGCCCTGAATCCAGAGGGTCAGCCAGATGATACAGAAGAAAATTATCTGCCCAGTGGGCCTCCCAGTAACATTTAATCTGTCAGAGGGATCACCACGTCTAACATTAAAAAGAAAAGAAGGGCAGTCATAGTGGGTGACTTCCTTCTGAGGGGAACAGAGGGCCCCACATGTGGACTGGACCCATGCCACAAGGAGGTGTGCTGCCTCCCTGGGGCCCGGGTACAGGATATTACTGATAGACTTCCTGGGCTGACTCAGCCCTCTGATTATTACCCACTGCTGACACTCCAGTCTGGCAGTGATGACATTGAAAAGAGGAGTGTCAGGGCAATTAAAAGAGACTTTAGGACACAGGGTCAAATGGTTGATAGGGCAGGACTACAGGTAGTGTTCTGCTCAGCTCCTTTGGTGGCAGACAAAAATAATGAAAAGAATATGAGATCCCACATTGTCAAGAAGTGGCTCAAGGTTTGGTGTCAGCAGTATTTTGGGTTATTTGATCATGGGCCAACTTTTTCAGCAACTGGCCTGCTGGAACTGGATGGGCTGCATCTCTCTGCTACAGATAGAAAAAGTTCAACTCATGAACTGGCAGAATTCATTGAGCAGGCTTTAAACTAGGTTTGAAGGGGGAAGGGGATGCAGCTGGGCTCTCTGGAAGCATGCCTAAGGGTGGTAAGCCTGAGTTAGGGGTGAAATCAGCAGCCCAGCTGAGATGCATGTGCACTAAGGAATGCAGCATGGGTAACAAACAAGAAGAGCTGGAGGCCATAGTGCAACAGCAAAGTAGTCGCCACCATGGAAATGTGGTGGGATGACTCACATAGCTGGAGTGCTGCACTGGATGGCTACAAGCTCTTCAGGAGAGACAGGAAAGGGAGAAGAGGTGGAGGGGTGGCCCTTTATATTACAGAGGCTTTTGATACCATGGGTATTGAAACTAATGAGGATGAAGTTGAATGCTTATAGGTAACAATTAAAGGGAAGGCCAACAAGGCTGACATCCTATTGGGAGTCTGTTATCATCCACCTAACCAGGATGAAGAGGTATACAACTTATTTTATAAAGCAGCTAGAGAATGTTTCAGGATCACCAGCCCTTGTTCTTGTAGGTGACTTTAACCTACCAGACATCTGCTGGGAACTTAATACAGCAGAAAAGAGGCAGTCCAGAAAGTTTTTAGAGTAAGTGGAGGACAACCTTTTTGTTGCAGCTGGTGAGTGAGACCACCAGGGGAGGGACTATGTTAGGCTTGTTTGCAAATAGAGATGGGCTGGTGGGAGATGTGGTGATTGGAAGCTACTTGGGGCAGAGTGATTATGAAATTATGGAGTTCTTGATATTTGGTGAAATCAGGAGGAACATCAATAAAACTTTTACACTGGACTTCTGGAGGCCAGACTTTGGCCTATTTAGGAGACTTATCCAGAGAGTTCCTTGGGAAGAAGCCCTCAAATACAAAGGAGTCCAGGAAAAGTGGGCGTGCTTCAAAACAGAGATCCTGAGGGCACAGGAACAGACTGTCCCTGTGTGCCAAAACATAAGTTGACGAGGCAAACGTCCAGCCTGGACAGGCAACAATGTTTTGAAGGAACTTAGGAATAAATATCATCTTTGGAAGGAGGATCAGGTCTCTCAGGAAGTATTCAAGGGAGTTGCTAGGGCTTGTAGGAAAAAACTAGGAAGGCCAAAGCTCAGTTCAAACTTAATTTGGCAACTTGTGTAAAGGACAATAAAAAATGTTTTTATAAATATATTAATGGCAAAAGGGAGAGTAAGACCAACCTTTGCTCTCTATTGGATGAGGGAGGGAATTCAGTAACTGCAGATGAGGAGAGGGCAGAAGTGCTTAATGCCTTCTGTGCCTCACTTTTTAGTGCGAAGACGGCTTGTCCTCAGGACAACTGTCCTCCTGGGTTGGCAAATGGTGCCAGTGAGCAGAATGGTTCCCCTGTTATCCAGGTGGAGGCAGTCAGAGAACTGCTGAGCCACTTGGATGTTCATAAATTCACGGGACCAGATGGGATCCATCCCAGGGTGATAAGGGAGCTGGCAGATGAGCCATCATTTACCAACAGTCCTGCCTCACTGGTGAGGTTCCAGAGGACTGGAAGCTGGCCAATGTGACACCCATTCACAAAAAAGGTGGGAATGAGGATCCTGGTAATTATAGGACAGTTGGCCTGACCTTGGTACCCGCAAGGAGATTCAGAGATGACCTTATCAATCTCTACAACTTCCTGAAAGAAGGTAGTGGTCAGGTCGGGGTCGGTCTCTTTCTCCAGGCAGTAACAAGAGACACAGTTTGACAAAACAAGAGGACACAGTCTTAAGCTGCGCCAAGGAAAATACAGGTAGATATTCTTTACGTAAGGAGTGATAAAGTACTGGAATGGTCTGCCTGGGGAGGTGGTGGAGTCACCATCCCTGGATGTCCAGTCTTTATAAAAAGACTGGATGTGGCACTTGGTGCCATGGTCTAGTTGAGATGTTAAGGCATGGGTTAGACTCAGTGATCTTGTAGTCTCTTCCAGCCTAGTGATTCAGTGTGTAATGTTTGATTAGATTATGGGAGCTATAGTCTAAGTAGCTGTTATCTTTGCTCTTTCTTCCTACTTTGCAAAATTGGCAGGTTTACCTAACAGATTTCCTCAAGCCCACTAAATATCACTAAGCACACAAATTATATATTTTCTGCTTAACCTTGCTTAGCATATTTGGAGACAGGTAGAAACAAGAATGGAAATAAGTAAATGCTGCGCTTTTGAACAGCGCAAGAATAAAGCAAAACTTAAAGGAGATAGAATTTAACCAAACCTTTTATTTACATCTGAAAGTCTGAGAACCAGCAAGCTGAGGCAAAAAACCTTAATCTCGTTAAAAAAGAACTGTTTCAAGACAGAGGAATTCTTTTGCTGGAAGCAGAAAATACTATAACACAAAAAAGGAACAATTAACTGCTATGTAAGAAGCAGTTAACCTTTTTACCATAGAATCAGAATGACTAGGATGCAAGATCTCTCTAGTACCACCTCCTGATCAGAGCATGTCCAATTAGGTACCCAGATCTACCCCCCACAAGGATGCATTCTCTAGAGAATTATAGTATCTATTTTCAAAGCCAAAGCAATTGTTATGAAACATAACTGGAACACACAGGCAAAGAAAGACTGGGTTGGTCAAAGTGAAACAATCTGCTTTGTTTATAATTAATCAAGTGTGTTGGGCTGGAATGGACAAAGCTTTAGTCCAGCTTTAGACAGTGCTAACTGTAACTACTTGTTAATAAAGCTGCAATTTAACAGCTGCTGCTCGATCATGGGCCCAAGAATGGCAAAAGGGTGCCAAGACAGACAAAGAACTATTGTTTTCAGTCCTGAAAGGGAAGTTTCAACAATTTGGAAGTGAAAACATTTAGGTTTGCTGCAGCAAACATGCTTGTGTAGTCAACCAAAACTGCTGATTCACGGGCATTCCCCTAGTCTTCTTTCAGGAAATACACAGTTTTCAGCAGTAAGTGCACTTAGCAAATTTCGCAACATCAAATGACATGCACTATCATATGTATCAGAGTTACTGCTGATAGTAGTGCTAAAATAATGAAATGTACAAGACATACCCAAGCTTAGTTTCCCTCATTGAAATTTAATTAATATTTAATTAAATTTTTAAAAATGAACTCTGTTATTGACAGCAAAGGAATAATAACTTGAATAACCCATCTAATCTTTCCCTGAAAGTGCAGCTTCTTACCAAATTTCAGTACCATCATCATACTGTACATCAGGGCAAGTAATTCTTATCAGCTGCGCATCCTCAAGTGTATCTGTTTGCTTAAACAAGCAATTTTACAATAATTCACAAAACCTGTAGAAAGATGGACACTTTTCTCTATTTGACCCTCCATTCCCCCAGTTTTCTGATGCCTATGTTCATACCAAGCAATATGGGATATTTCAACAGTAGCAGTTAAATATTAAATCCCTTCTTTCTCATCTACTATTTAAAATAGGTATGCTCAAGAGCATGACTTTCTTTTCCTCTGCAGTCAGTCTATACATAGACAATATTAAAATAACAGGAAATGCATATTTTCCTGCTTGATCTGTTTTCAGAGAGAAAAAAAAAAAAGATCTTTTTGCTGACCTATGGTGAAAATTATACTGGAAGAATTACCTTAAGAGGTTCTGATAAATGGCAAGGACATTAAATTAAAAGAACAGGTGCCCCAAGCCATGATGTGTTTCCAAAAGAATTCCTCCAACTCTTTTGAGTCATGTTAGGTTCTGGAGTTACTCTTTTTTTCAGGAGTTTCCCTGGATAGTGGGGGTGTGTGTGCCTCTCAAAAGACCCAACAAGTTACTTCTGTTCAATGTCACTATGTCTCATTGGTACTCGTGCACCCCACCCATGTGGTTGAGCACACGTCCCTATAGGAAGGGGATCAACTATAATCTATTAATATCACCTCATTGAGTTTCACTGTAATGAAAACTCACTAAAGAAAAGCTACCTCCTAAAAAGTTATTTGAGAAAGCTATAAAAGACCACCTTTGGTAGGTTGAGACATACATACGGAGTACCCAAGACTTTTCTATTAAGCTGTTGATGCCCAGTATTTTTTGAGGTGATGAGTAATAATTCTGAGTAAGTAGCATACAGTATTGGTAAGTGACAACTTTGAACTGTTTAAGCACTCACAACTTTTACATTGCAGCTTTCTACTTTCTGTTCTTGATACCAAGAACTTACCCTTATTTGAAGGGACATTTAACACCAAAGTCAAGCTTGACAAAGGTCTCGCTCAGTGAACAATACTGTTTTCAGACAGACCTTGCAAAACATGCTACCACTTGGAGAACTCAGACTCCTAGAGATAGCTGCATGTCATTCTGCTGGTGACATTCCCCTTACTTCTATTAAATGAAAGTATACACTATCCAAATGGTTTACAAAGTAAATAAATAACACTTCTGAGTTTAATACTGGAATCTCACTTGTTTATAGCAATAACACTGGTTATTTACTGCCCAGTCAGCTGCAAGATGACTCTTCTAGAGCTCTGGTCACCTCAAGACCGAGCATTAGTCTTGAGACCAAGTTTACTTTAGCCATGTAGGTCACTCTTCATTAAAGAGCACTGCAAAAATGTTGACTGACATACTCAACAGCTTAGTGTCACAAACTTTTCACATTATTTGATACTGAGTCACCAATTTTGCGTCTTCCTTCACACAGTATTGCACCCAAAAGGCAACACTCTGCTAAATTGCAATGGGAACTGTAATTTTCAGGCATTCATTAGCTATTTCAGAACACCCTGGTTCACCAGCCTGGCTATGCAGTAATCAAAAATTTACTTTAACCTTTCTGTGCATTTGAATCTTGAATCAATGAGTAGATTTAGCTAATTTAAGGGAAAGATAGGAGTAAGCCATCTCGTAAATTCACTACCTTTTGGGGGCAGGGGCTTGAGAGGAGAGCTCCAGACCTCTATTAAGACTGTGAAGACTATCTCTGCTCTGACTACATGGAAGAGAACACTTTTTAAATTAGGAACATACAGGTGATCACAGCTTTCATGGATACAAAGATTTAAAATTATCTTAAGTGCATTATATGTACAGCTTCAGATTTAGATAAGCAGCTCCCAACAGAGTAACAGGGAAGCTCAGTTGTGAACTGAGATAGGTTAGAACTTAGCAGTTTCTTCATGTCCCCAAATTTTACAAAGTAATAGAAGAAGCACCGTCACTTAAGGAACAGAATCAAACCCACACAGTACAATAATTATTACCCAAAGCAGCTGAGCTGGAAAGACTGAAGTTGACAGAAGAGCAACACAAACTTAACACTTATGTACACATGAGAAAAATGGAATTCAAAGTTTACTTGGTTATTTACTTGGAAATACTGCACTGTACACATACAGGACACGTAACAATCTGCAGATAGTTCTAGAGATGAATCAGATTTAGTGATTTGCAAGCTGAGTAAGTTAAAAAACTCATGGTGTTGTAAAATGGTAGCATAAAAGATTCACAAAATAATCCTACATTCTATACAACACATATAGGATCCTAGTGGGAATACTGAGTTCTATTTTGGTACTATACTTCACAGAAAGATGAAGACTGAGTTTGGAAGACAGCCATGCCAGGCATCAGAAAGCTGTAAAAGACATCCACGTGAACAACAACTAAGGAATAGGGAACTGTTTTAACAGAAAAAGACAAGAAACGTTAGGTGTTTCAGAAATGCACAGAATAA
Organism: Pyrgilauda ruficollis; assembly: GCF_017590135.1. Classification (NCBI taxonomy): domain Eukaryota; kingdom Metazoa; phylum Chordata; class Aves; order Passeriformes; family Passeridae; genus Pyrgilauda; species Pyrgilauda ruficollis. The sequence continues at coordinate 1,165,722 of NW_024529266.1, read as the reverse complement.
TCTCTCTAGATTTACTGTAAGAGTACTTAATAAAGGAGAGCTCATTTTGTGAGGATGGCAAGAAATCCCTTTGGTGGCAGAAACAGCCTAAAATTATTCTACAAGCCCTTACTGTTACAACACTTCCCAATCTAACTTACAGTGAAACACAGCACTCAGTAAGGATGACTTTTGTTCACATTAGGGGAAGAATTACTATTAACTTTATAAGTCTTCCTTCAGGACAGTACTTCACTTTATTTCTTTGCTGATCTCTATACCACTCAGATGTCACTGAAGACCAAAAAGAAAAAGACAGTATTCCCAACTGAAGAACGAATGAATTTGAAAAGTTAAAGACAGGGTGCTCAGATTTCAGACAGCTACATCCTTCTCCTATCTATTTCCCACTCTACCTAAGGTTCTGGTCAAAATCTAAAATAAGTAAGGTTATTACTGCCAAGTTCAGAAGCCTCTGCTTGAACATATTTTGTTATTTAGTTACCAAGGAGCAGTTTTGCAAACACTTCAAATTCAGCTTTGCTGGAGATGTCAAATGTGAATACACAAGAACTTAGGTTACACATCATTTAACATCAACACAAAACAATGACAGAAACAGCAAAAAACCCACATCTACGCTCCTGCATAAGCTTGAGCAACAGTTCATGACTTTTTAGTTTCAAACTAGTACAGGGTGCTTTTCTAACACCTTTAAGAGTGTCTCTGCCACTCACCAGTGACTTGCCTATACATTTCAGTCCTTTAAACAGGTTAACAGGCTTTTAAAACAGCTTTTTACAGGTTAATATAGGTATCTGAATGCTGTCCTCCAGCCTCCTCAGGCAAGCTGCACTACTGCTGCAAGCCAGAGCCTCACAATGCCACAGAGGGAGAGCAGGTCACTAGCTTCTGAAGCAAAATGCATTCCACAAAACAGTAAGAGCGTATACTATACAATCCATATCAGTATCCAACAGAAATATTTAGAGTTTGTTGCATGCTGCAGAGCACCAGAGAAGGAAATCCAAGAAAAGAATAAGGAAATCCAAATCAGGTTAATAGGAAACAATAGCTGACACGAAGATTACTTAAGACACTTGTTCCAACACTTAGGACACAAGACACCAACATAAGGCAAAAGGAGGTCTCATCATCGCACTCCTACAATCCTCTTTATGAACTTCATAAATAAAACCAAAGTTGAACAATATATATCTACTCCCATATATCCCCTGCTTTCCTTGATCTGCATTGTAGCTTTCACTTATGTCAGTCTTACTTGTGAATGGGTATAGGGGGAAGTACGGCCAGAGGAACTTGATTAGTATGAAATGACAAAAAATTAAAACATTAGGGAGCCACAGTTCTTTTCAGACCTCAGCAATAACTACTGAGGAAACAAATACTTTAAACACCACACATTATTGAAACAGCTGAATTTCAGGAGAGGAAGTAGAGGGAGAAATGGCACCAGACACTGTTCCTGTTGCTCCCTGCTATATGATATATCTGAAGTTACACTACTGGAAAGTTTTTATTTTAAAATAATTAACAAGACTGTATTTATAATTAACATTCACTCATCAATATTAGAATATTTACCATTGCTAGAAATTGACAGTGACTAGCTGTCAATAATATAGTAAGCTGATAAAAGAAATACATTTATAAAGGTCGGAACATCAAAATAGACTTCTGAAGACTATTTGCAGCACTTCAATATGCACTTAAATGCAGACTGCACAAACATCTAAACTGTTTGGTCCAGCAGCTCCTCAATGGCCTGCCAGAAAATAGGAATACTAAATTTAATGTACAAAACTATTTACTGATGGCAGAAATTTATACTTCTCATTTTGTATCTATCTAAAAAGTTTGTTACATTAGTATGCTGAGTTAAAATATTTCTGTATAATTTCTCTGCATATACTATTCATTCTAAATTATCTTACTAATTTCAGTCCAGACTGGCAACAGATTTGGAGTGATTTATTGGCATGTCTTTATTGCCATTATTGGTATATTAAATCCATTCTATGGCAGGGTTAGAAATGTGTAAAAAATCTTCACAAAATGTTACAGCTCTTCTTAAAATTGCTGAAGGCCTGTGGACAAGTTAAACATGTGCTACCTTTCTGTACTATCCCCTTCTTCTTGATAACCTGAGCTCATTATTTTACTAATTGAAACTCTGACATTGGTTTCTGACCTGATTAATGCGTCAATTTTTTTGCTCTGGCATCCGCTGCTAGTAAAATATTACTATGAGAAAGTTACCTCTATTTGCATTTTTTAGTGTTTTCTTAGAACAGCTAAATAAAAATAATCTTATAGATCAGTATTTACATACAGCATTCAAACAAAAGCTTGACTTTAAGTATGGTTAATGTGAAAATTTTTAAGGCATTGCAGTTGAAGGAACAGGTAGATGTACTTGAATCTCAGTCTGAAGGTGACACATTCCAATTACAGAACAAAAATTAGGAACTGAGGGTGCTTATAACCAAGTCTGAAGTGAAATTTAAGGCTTTCTCCTGAGTTTAATAAGCTACTCATGCATAGCCTCTTATACTTAAGTTCATAAGAGAAATAACACAAGGATAGAAAGCAATTTGAATTTATAAATACTTCAATATTTACTGCAATATTTTACCCAAAGTCCTTTGCCTCAGTCCAGAAGCTGATTTGTATTACCAACAGATTTAAGCAATTAGCTCAACCATTCAGAACAGGAACAATTACAGCAGCTAGAGGGGTAGCACTGGGTAGGTACTCTGTGAGTTACTTTGTTATTAAGATGCCTCTCAAGTGCAAAATCTTGTAGTGCTCTGGTGTCATCCATTGGGACTTTTGCTTTTGAATGGTTTTGCAGCCATGTTAGTCTAGTAAAAGCCCACTTCTACCCCTTGTTCTCTCTATCTGGCTTCCTGCTTCAACATTACCATTACTGTTACTAGCAACATTTTTCAATGTGTAACAGCATATTCAGTAATTCCCTTTGACAAGGGAAAACAAAACAGGCAGATTACCATAAGAGTGAAATTAATGATTCTTAACACTTTATAGATAAGGTAATTACTAGTTCTTTTTAGGTTACATGGGAAAAAAGGAACTCCATTTTATGTGGTTAACAACAATTTTCTGAAAGCTTCAGATTATGTTCTTGGGTTTTGAATCTTCTCACAACAGTATCATGAAGTGCCTTTATTGACTGCAATCAAAATTAGGCTGTTTAAAGTTTGCTGTGCAGTTTTCTACACTGACTTATGAACTGAGATCAACAGTCGAAAATAACCACCTCACAACTAAGTATCTCAATTCTAGGTTACTTGTTTGAAAATGTATCAGTGTTAAAGAAACAAAATTGATCAACTGCTTTAATAATTACTCAACTTTTTCTTAAATTTGAATTTATCTGACTGTCAAATCCAGTGTTTTTGGCTTTTCCCACCATTTAACAATGCAAAAATGGTATCTCAAGCATCTTACTTGGTTTGACAGGTGGTATTTTAAGAAACAAGTTGTAGTACACAAAGAATTGCACAAAATTAGAATTACTTAAAAGCTAAATTATCTTGGACCTCCAACTAGCCATGTCTTCTCCCCATTTGGGGAGAAAACACTAAAAAAAGGAGATAAAACTTTTACTCTTCTTGATGTTTCTGTATGACTCTATTCTAACTTAGCTATCTCCTTCCACAGTATCTAATTAAGAGTGAAAACACTAAAGCAGTAGCCACTCCTTCAAGGAAAATTCTTACTGAGAGAGACAGGCCACTTTCGTTTAAAGAGGACAGGTCCCTTCATCCCCCAAAAAGGGATGTATGTCAATTAGGTTCAGAAAATAGCTACCTGATGCCTTTCACAGTCAAACTTTGAGATTCATGCCTTCTACTCTAGATATAAACACGTCATACATAATCACTTCAAAATTAAAAAGAAAATTTACCTACTCCCTACATGCCAATTTGCTGGATATCTAGGTACTCCTCTGAAAAATTACCTTTTCCAGTCTGAAACAGCAAAATCAGATATTGTAAGAAGTTCAGGAAGACTTATTTTGATTTGACAAACTAAAGATTTTTCAAATACGAGACCAAAAAAACTATCAACCTATACTGCTGAAGAACCATGAAGTCAATAATGAAGACATTAAGAGTCTGTGTGCAGAAAATAAAAACTACGATGGAACAAAATTGGACAAACCTAAACTGATGGAAAATTTCTCATAAAGTATTAACTTCTAAATAAATTCTCATCATGTTCTCAACTCAGGTGGTAGATTAACGTTACAAGAAATCATTATCTTGATCTCAGGAGTTCATTTGCTCAAAATAAGTTTACTTATACAGATGTTTCTCACAAGAAACAGCAATTCACTCTCATTTTCTCACAACACTGAACTAACAGCATTTAAGCCAGTTTATCTACTATTAGGTTAGAAATTCCAAATTCCATTTTGAAACCATGGGAGAGACCCGGAGGCGGCAATCTTTCAAATTATTATTGAGAAGGGGTTAACTTTCCAAACAGATCAGCACTGTGGTGCTCAAGTACCATCAATGTTTTGACACCAGAGAAATGCTTGATCAATACATCTAATGAAACATTCAAGTAGAAGAATGGACTCCTGGTTACACATAAACTACTTCCTCATTTGTCTCACTGATGGCTTTACAGTAGTTTTATATGTATCCCTCCCTCCAGTTCAGGGCAATGAATAAACATTTTGAGCTATACTTGAAACACTTAATGTGGTAAGGATTCAGGAACCTCAATACAAGAGAAAAAAGTACAATTATAAACCCCCTGAAAATTCTAATGGTTTTTATGCCTGAACATAAGCTGTTTTACATTTCTCAGCCATCAGCTACTCATTTATATTTGATATAAAATTAATTTTAAATCAGTCTTCTCTTTGTTTGGAGCACAATGAAATGCAGTCAAAGTTTCTGTCTATTTTTCTTACTCGGAAGATCAACAACCTTGTGACATGCTCCATTAAGTCTCACAAACACACTTTTGTTAGCAAATAGCTTAAGCAGCCTACCAGAACTATCTACCCACTCAGTAAGCAACAAAGAACTTCAAAAACAAACAAAAAAGTACTTTTTGCAGCAGTAGACTAATGTTAAGAAAAATGGCTGTTTAGTACAGGAAATAATTTCCTCTCTTGATTTTATTCAAATTATTATGTGCCATTCGAAGATCTGTTTCTCAAACAAAAACATTTTTTACCCAAATGGAGCTTTTGCACGAGGTTAGGTAACCTGACCAGAAAGCTCCTTCAGGAAATGTCAGAGTAAGGTGACAGATCTGATTTTTTCAGTGCAACGAGGTATTTTGCCCATCTTCCCCTGCTCTCAGTCAAGGTTTTAGATATAGAACTTCCACAAGCTGAAGTAAATTGAAGGACGACTGAAGAGTTACTCCAAGGTTCACTTAAGTGTTGTTCATACAAATTTGAACGATAAGTGGGATTGACTTCCAGATTCCATGAAAATATTTTCTTTCAGATCCCATCAAAGTTATATCAGAAAAAGGTACTGTTTCTTAAATATTTTCCCTACAAACCTATATTAAAAATAACAGGTTATAGCACTAACCCCTCAATGAAAGTACATAAACAAGGTATTTGGAGACATATTCTTTAAGAACCACTAATAATTATCAGATTGAAGACTGGATTTGGACACTTCTGTGCTGTGTTTAATTCTACCAAACACCTATTTATGTAAATACAGCACTTTTTCAAGTGCTGGTCAAGATTTCAAAATTTCTGGTCATGAAATTACTGTTTATTTTTCTAAAATCATTAGAAGCAACAGATGCACCTCTGCACCTATATTTATCACACAAAACTCCTACCATATAATGAAGACAACAGAATATTGCACTGGAAAGAAGACATTAGTAACTCTGATATTTATTATATACTTTCAACTTGAGTTCAAGCTATTATTACAAGACTGCAGTAATTTCTACTGTTTTCCTTGCTGTTTTGATAATGATATTCTTGATATTTAATTGTATAATACAAAAATTATATTTTAAAATAAAAATATGTATTGTAAGTACGTATGTAAAATAATGTATTACTTTAACATACTAAATGTTTTGATAGCTTATTTAGAAGTGACGTGCCACAGTATTTTCTACTCCATTTAAGAATGAAAACAACTGCTATTTGCCTTAAGTATTGTAAACACTGGAGAGTAAAAAAGAGTATGAAAGAAACAGAAAAATGTCAAATAGCCATGAAACTGCAAACTACACATAGTGGAAAAGCTGTAAGACTCAGAACAGTCAAATCCACTATAATTTCCTTAGGATAGCAAGATGCAAACTGAACTGTTTCTTGTTAGTTCAGCATATACAGAAGGACTTCTTACCACTTCCTACTTGTAGATATACTTTTCTTCTGTTTTTACAACATTCCAGAACACCCTAATTCTTTAAAAAATAAGCTGAAAAGTAACTTCATTAAAATAATGAAAAACACTTTCTTATCCCTATTTCTATACTAATTATAAATACTCGAAAAAAATAGGTAGTGTAAATAATCAAACCTTCGTTCTTCTTCTTTAAGCATAAAGGCAGAGATCTGGCACAATTTATTTATTTAAGTAACTACCAAACTGTTGCAAAGAATGGAAGTCTAAACTGTCCAAACCTAAATTATGTTAAAAGATCATTTTTTAAAGCTGAAAAAAACTGTATAAGTAATCAGTCTTCCTTATAAAAGGAGATGATTTTTGGAATGCTAGAATTTCAATATTCATTCATGATCTGAAAAGAAGGTTGAATAAGACAATTTAAGCTTACCAATAAAAGCTTATCAATAATACCAGACAAAGGAAAATTAACAGATACTTCATGATAGGGCTGAGTATTAACGCAGGTAAAAAATCACTGTTGAAAAACGCAAGATTTTTTAAGTAGTACAGAGAAACAATACCAAATCAACACTTCCAATGGCAAACTCTAAATTACTACCATTCAATAATCTTGTATTATGAGTTGGTGATTCCATAAAGTTGCAGCTCAAAACTCAGCAACCGTTCAGATGAATCTTACAAAAGATAATAGAAAAATAGTATGAAAAAGGTTTGAGGTAGTGATGGGCAGAGTTTAAGATAGGATCTGGGTTTTTTCATCACTCATTCCTACAGGGTAGAATTCAATGACACAGACTGCATTTCTGCTTATATAGCTTCAGGTTAAAGTTCTGCATTTCCCCAGCTAAATCATTCATGAAACCTAGTCTAAATTTTAGCCTAGGGCTATGAAGTTCCATGACTACTCTAAACCATACCTGAAAAGCCCCAAGCCTACCAGTTTTTGAAACGCCAGTTCTACAGATGTGGAATCCTGTAACTTCTTCAGTGTATCCTTGTAAGAAATTTCTCTCAGGTATTGCACTAGGAATAAATTGTGGTATTGTTGTCTCAAGAACGTGCCACTGTTAACTTTATATTTTTTCATTAGATTACAGGAAAGAATCCTGGCTTTGCAACTTAATTTCTTATGCTTTAATATTACCTCTGCATCAAAATGAAGGCAAAATGCCAAGCTACAAAGGGATGAATAGTCCCATTGAGATGACTTTTTTTTAGAGAACCCTTATCAAAAGGCAGCACTTTAAATTTAAGAACATGTACTGCTTAATGCAAGGAATGGCCAATACAAGGTGAAATCTCTTAATGACACACAGTACCTACGCAGACAACACTTCAAGAAGCTGAAGGTAAAAATTCATACCTACTTGGATATCTATTTCAATTTGTATTCCTGTAATACCTGTGTAACCCAGACTGAGAGGCTGCACTGGGCTAGGTATTGTAGTTCAATGCTACACCTTGGGACAGTGCCTGTCTTATACCTGAAAACATAAGGGATGTTTTGTGTACCTTCTACCTGACCTAAAGGGCTTGAAGGTCAGGTATTTTTAAAATGAAATTAATTTAATTAATTGGAAGATATACAGAACAGATCAAGAAAGATGAACAACAGTGCGGATGAACAATAGTGCCTTAAAAGACAAAGAGACAAAAGTCAGTGATCAGATACAGTAAAAGTGGTCAAATGATGAAAAAGAGGAGCCCAAAACCAGAATGATAACCTAGAGAACTGACTCTAAGACAAACAAGATAGCTAAGAAGCAATTCAACAGTCAGAGAGAAGATGAATAAAACCTTGAAAACATCACTCAAACATAATAAAAGCTTTTTTAGTTTCAAGCTAGAGAGCTCAAAAAAGGCTCACAGCTGCTAGCCCCCAGTAAAGTCTTATGTGAAGAACAAGTCAATTTGAAACATTTAACACAGGTTCAGTCTTGAGCTTTTACCTGTCATAAATACTGTGAGCATTTTTGTGACTGTACAGGGAAGCTTAAACTCTCTGCAAGCACTATGCTTGATCTAATGAGGGAATGAGAATGGAAATTAGAAAATAGAAAATAACATACCTTATGTTGTTCTATTGCATCTACCCATTGCTGTCTGTGGTCTGGATCCTGAGCCCGGAGGTACCAAACACTGTCATTCACACTGATATCAAATCTGCATTCATCAAAGTCATGGGGCTGTGACAGAAGAGAGTGTAAGAGTAGCTAAAATTAGCAACATGATCAACATTATCTCACAGATTTTGACAATCAAACACTAATTAGAAAATCTGTCTCTATTGTCTCAAATTCATCCTAGATTCTAAATTCTGTATTATGTAGCTGTCTCAAATAATGAACATATACTCTCATAAGGAAAGATGCTGGTCTTCTGAAATAGAAAAGCCTGTGTAATACATTCTTATTAAATAAAATTTTCATAAATAAATTCCATACATAGTAAGTTCCATATTTTCAAATACTTTGAAACAAATCCCTCAGCAAAATATCTACCATACTGGAAAATATTCCTACATATACATTTTAATTTCAAAACAGGACAGGAACTCCATAACATTAGTGCTACCAGTATTAATTTTAGGTAAACACACCCATCATAGCGAAAAAATACCAGGATAGAGCCATAAAAGCAGACTACATCCAAATGACAAGTCGGAGCGGGAACTTACAAGCTGTGACATGTCCTGCCTCGACTATTTTCACCATGAATATTCACAGATAATTGGAAGCCATATGCAATCCTTTCACATCAATCTCCACTCAATTGTATCTAACTTTCAGTTCTCATGCCTTAAATACCAGTAAGCTTTTACTAATGCAACAGTGAAGCTGGTAAGGAAAGTACAGGAAACAGTGATCTCATCTGCCCTGTATCCTGACATTGTTCAATTCAAAGTTACTCCTTAGCAAACATCCAACTGAGCCTAATATTTCCCACACCCTTCATCTTTGAAAGCCAGTTTTAAAGACATGTAATACAGATGTAGCTGAACACCTTTTTGAAATTGAATACAAAGAAAAAACACACATGAAAATAACTGCAGGAGGCTAAGAGGCTCCAGGATAAAGGCTAGTGACATAGTCTGAAGGACCACAAATATTGGTACCAGATGCTAAAGACAAGTATTAGAAATACACACTGCCAATACAAACTAAAACACTGTTAATCACTGACTAAACACTCCACAAAAGAAAACCTAGAAGTAAGTCTCATTTGTTTTCATGCACACCATTTCAGTTTTAGTGAGATTTTTTTTTTCAAAGAATTTGGAAACCAGAAGCTACTTTCACATAAACAAACACACACCTTTCTCTTTTTCTGTTTTTAATATATAAGGAAGAAGAAAAGTATAACATAATACAAATTACAAATTTAAAAAATGAATTGGAAAGAGTTTAACAAAAGTACATAAAAAACCAAAGTGTAAGCTTAAAGCTCCATATACTTTGTCAGGCACTTGAATGTTCAATGTTAAAGAAATTTAAACTTCCCATAGGAAAAATTTCCAGTAACTGAAAGAATTGAAAATCAAGTCAAACAACTATAGCTACTCATTACCCAATACCTGACCATTTCAAGTTAATTAAATTCAACCAACTTTCAAAACTAGTTCTATACACTCCTTTGCCTTCACTGAACCAGACAAAAGGGTGTAAAAAGGGACACAATGTTGTTTGACCCTGTCTGGATGCCAGGTGCCCAAAATCTTAGTCACTACCCTCCTCAGCCAGATAGGGGAGAGAGAATATGATGAAAGAGTCATGAATTGAGATAAGGACAGGGAGATCACTCATCAGTTACTGCCACAGGCGAAACAGACTTGACTCAGGGAAAAGAGTTTCATTTATTACCAGTCAAATCAGAGTAGGATAATGAAAATTTTAAAGGCACCCCATTCCTCCTTACCAGGCTCAACTTCACTACCTATTTTCCTCTACTTCATCCCTCCAAGCACTGCAGGGCAACAGGGAATGGGAGTTACAGTCAGTTCAAACACTTTTTGTCACTCCGTCGTCATGCTATTTCCCTGCTCAGCGTAAGAACTTTCTCATGGGACAGAGACCTCTGTGATCTTCTCCAACATAGGTCCTTCCCAGAGGCTGCAGTTCTTCCTTAACTGCTCCAGCGTGGGTCCTTTCCACAGCACACAGTCCTTCAGACACAGCCTGCTCCAGCACGGGTCTCCCAGGGGGCCACAAGTCCTGCTGGCAAACTTACTACACAACATGGGCTCCTCTCTCCATGGGGCCCCAGGTCCTGCTAGAAGGCTGCTCCAGCATGGGTTTCCCACACCCCACGGATGCTGGTGGGTGCAGGGAGACAATCTACTTTACCATGGTCTCCCCTACAGGCTGCAGGGGAATCTATGCTCCAGCACTTGATCGTGCATTCCCCCTCCTTCCTCACAGATCTCTGTCTCTGCAGAGCTATGGCTCTCAAATATTCTCAGCCTTCTCTCCCAATCCATGCTGCACAGCAGTTTTTACACTTTCTTAGGTATGTTATCACAGAGGCAATATACCATCATGTCTGATGAACTCCATTTTGGCAGGTCCATCTTGGACGCAGATTGAGCTGGGTCTGTGAGATAAGGAGACAACTTCTGCATCTGTACACAGAGGCCACATCTGTAGCCCCCCACCACCAAAACCTGCCACACAGACCTAACACAGGACAAAACAAGTCTTCTAGTCCAGGTCTCTTCAAGCTGAATTTTCTATTACTATTATTATTATATATGTAAAAGAAGTTTATCTGCTTTAGAACAGCAAACTTGCCAAGGCAATGCGTCATGCTTAAACTCCTGTTCCCAGCCACTCCTCTGACAGGCCCTCATTTAGTCATGTGATGATTTACAACAACCAGAGATACTCCAAAAAATCACCCAAACAGAAAGATTAGCTATCAAGGTTTTTCCTGACATGATAGCATTCCTCAGCTTGATCTCTCATTCTTGAAGTCTTCTGGGAAGAGTTACAAGCAATTACATTGTATGCAATTAGAAAGACTTCCCAAAATTCGTCTTAAAAGCCTGCAGCACTACTGATCCCACACTTCTGTATGCTGCACTTACTTCAGTTCACCATCATCCTTGCTTTCCCCTGAATTTCATATCTAATCTAAATATCTTCTAATGCAACTTAAAGACTATTACCTCTCTTCTTTTCAAAGACAGGTTTCTGTACTCACCTTCTTTCCAAAACAGCTTCTAATAGATGTGAAAATTCATGCCTTGTTGCTAAGACATGGAAAGAAGATGTTTTCTCTGTCCAGGTCCAGAGAATACTTTAAAGACTTTTCTCTACTATTTACTGCGTAAACACTTCTGCAGTACATGTAGTTACGAGACTAAGTCATCTATATATATATGTGTGTGTGTGTGTGTATATACACATGTATATATATACACATATGTGTGTGTGTGTGTCTGTGTGTGTGTATATATATACATATACACACACACATACATATATATATATATTATATATATATATATACTGTAAATATACAGACACACATATATATAATTGACCAGCCAGTCAAAGGAGGGGATCGTCCTGCTCTGCTCTGCACTTAGGCACCCTCACCTTGAGCACTGTGGACAGGTTCAGGCATGGAAATATAAGAAAGACATAAAGCTACCAGAGAGCATCCAAAGGAGGGTCATGGAGATGGTGAAGGGTCTGGAGGGGAAGCCTTAGGAAAGGCTGAGGTCACTTGGTCATTTCAGCTTGGAGGAGACTGAGGGGAGAATTCATTGTGGGTCTTCAACATCCTTATAAGAAGCATCCTTACAAAGAAGCAGGCACTGATCTCTTTACTCTCATGGACAGCAACAGCACCTGAGGAGGTGGCATGAAGCTGAGTCAGGGGAGGTTTATTTTGGATATAGAGAGTAAATTTTGTACCCAGAGAGTCGTTGAGCACTGGAAGAGGCTCCCCAGGGAAGCAGTCACAACACCACGCCTGACAGAGTTCAAGAAGTGTTTGGACAATGCCCTTGGGCACACGGTGGGACTCTTGAAGCTCTCCTGCACAGGACCAGCAGTTGGACTCAGTGATCCTGGTGCATTCCTTCCAACTCAGCATATTCTGTGATTCTATAAATCAGGTTTAGGGTTATACTCAGCTCATCGTGCTGTTTCATGTTATAAAAAAGTACAGCTGATCAGATGATCCTGTTAGATCAAGCTGCTTAAAGAAAAGAAATAACCACTACAAGGTTAAATATGCTTCAAAAAGAAGTTAGGCAGGTGATACATGATTTGCTGTTTACCTATTTTAATAGTATGTATTGTTTACCTATTTTCCTTATTTTCGGCAGCTGAAATAATTGTTTATCATCCTTCTCTGATAGGTTTGTTTTTTTTTTGAAAACATGCTTCATTGGAAGAACCCTGAATTAACTGAACACAAAAGACAAATCACCTGAATCATGTGATGTGTTCTTTTCTTAACACAGAACAAATAAGCTTGTTGTTGATTAACCCCCTTCTCCACCAGTACGGAATTCATATTCATTTTCACTGGTAACTTGGCTTCTGTATGTTACTTTGCAGATACATACTCTGTATGTAATGGGCAGCACCTGTTACATTCTCTCCCCCTGAGCTACAGACAAACTTCCTTGGTTCACCTCTGCCTATAACAGCTTTTATTGTTTTCTGTAGCTGCATCTAACAAAGACCACAAAGTGTTATTCACAACTTCTCAGGTCTGTCCTTTATTCTTCTAACATTCTCATAAGACTACTTTGATTCCTTTATGTTTTTCCGTTTCTCTTCACCTTTTTTCCTGTAGACAGCAACTCATTTCATTTAGGTCTCATTTCTTTCTGAGAGTCACTGTTTCTAGCGTAGTGTTGCTTTTCCCTTTTTTACATTCACAAGCTGTTTTAAAATGGTACAGTTCTTAGCCAGTCACATGACAGGACCTTGGAGGATAAATAGGGATTTTCATCTGTAACAAGCTAAGGACATGTGCTGAGGCCAGGATATGTCCTAATGACCTTTCACAACAAAGATAAGGCAAGAAAGAGGAATGTTATGCAGGAAACAGGAAGAAAGTAGGAGTTCGCTATCTATCCTCAGGATTTAAAGCACCTTGGAGAACTTCAGCTGCTTTTTCCCAACTCACAGCAGTCTCAAGCAACGTACATAAATTGAGAGAGCACTGGGGAATAAAGCCCAGATCAAGACACTTTGAATGGGGGCACCTGAAAATATTTACAGCATTTTCAAAACTGAGTTTTAAGCACAGATTTAAGTGTCTGTGGCAGAGGTAATCTCTGTGTATGCCAAGGGCGCCTTCAAGAGCCCTCATTAAAAAATAAAGAAAACCAACAGAAAGTCCCCACAGCTAAATCATAATTCTATTTAAGAACATGCTACAATAAATAGGCTTCCAGGATCCACAAACAGCCCTTCTGTAGGACTTCTCAGCTTTTTTCCAAGGCACCTGCAGAAAATCCTGCAGAAACAAAGCAATTCCAAGTATTCAAGCATCCTAGATCTTTCCAAAACTAATGAACACTAGCTCATAAATTCTGAACATTTCTAAGCAAGAACAGTTTACATGAGAAAACACTCACTTGGCTTACAGTTACTGAGGAAGTCAGTAGCCAGCCCCGGTCTCATGAGTCATAGCTGATTGCATTGCCACAAAATCCTTCCTGCTATACAGCTGTCAAGCCTGAGATATTCATTAAACAAGCTTCAGAGCAGTATCTGCTTGAAAAATACTGGTTCAGGTGTTTAAGGCAAATCACACAGGAAAGATTAAGTGTTTTTATATACTTTATAACCTTCAAGAGTACTCCATGACAGAAAAAAAACCCTCAAAATCAAACGCTGAATGAAAAAACTTTTGCTTGATCTCTCTCATTACTGCAAATGGTGTTAATGGCATTTTGTCTTTTCCTTACTGAGGAAAGCCAGGGTGGTTCACAGCAGATACAATTCAAGTCTGCATATTACATTATTAAAGTGTACTTCTGCCACTATTCTCATTGCAGAACTAGAATTTACCTAAGCTGAGATTATTTTAAAATTCCGAGTTTTTTCTTATTAAGAAAATCCTGAGCTGGGAAGTAGGGCACAAGACAAACAATAGAGGCCTACAGAAAATGAAAACTACAATTCCTTAGATCTCAGACATGAATGTCACTAGCATAAATTCAACAGAGGCTGTCACCTAGCCTGACAAGAAAAACATGAAACCTGATATTCCCCCTTTGCTTCTCTTAGTGCAACTCAAAGCAAGTTAAGAGAACTTCACATTCTTTCTTTCTGAGTGGGTTTGAGTATGGTGTCAGAAGTTACTTAACTGAAAATTGAGAAAACAAATCCAAGTTTTGGTAATCAAACTCCAGGTTTTTTTCTTTGAAAAATGGCCTACACATACATGCTTTATATCAGAGTACCTAAAGCTATTAAAAAAGCAAATACTCAGCTTTTAAGAAACAAAAAAGAGCCTTATCAAGTAAAACTAACAAGTATTTTGTATATATTTCATTCATGCAAATGCTGTAACTCATGCCTGCAGATTTTTTTTTTTTGCTTTGTTCTGCATGTAGCATGTGTATAGGGACAAACCATCCGGCAATCACTTCTTTTCCACTTGGAATACAACTAGCATTTTGCCCTTTGCTTCATCTGTTGAGGAAATACTGGAACACCACTCTGCAACTCTGATGTCTATCTGCATGCAACTTCATGTTAATAGGCCTATAAATCTTTTCACCAGTTTCAACTTCAATAGCTCTTATAAAAGTAGACATGAAAAGTTATACCCTAGAAAATGAGATACAAGCCAGACTATAACTATTCATAGACAACTTTTCCAGCTCAACAAAGCTGAACACACAACTTTTCCCATGTGAACAGTGTCACTGTCCTACCGTGCAAGGTACAATTTATCTACTGGTTAGCTTTTTACAATTCCCATGGCATTCAGGAAAAAGCATCCTTTTTGCACTGTTCTTCAACTTCCTGAAATTCTCCAGTTACAGAGTACCTGAACAAACTACCACTTCCTCCACAAAAAAACCCAAATGTTCAGAGCAGTTACCACCAACCTACAGATTTGCTTATTTGTTTTCACAGATCATTCCATATGTTCTGGACCTGGATGTATTCACTCAAATGCCAAAACCACCTCTATCCTCTCAAGTTTTCAACAAGAAATTCAGAAGATCACTCCAGGATAATATGGATAGGACAAGAAAGGACAGAGGGGCACAAGCCATGATCAGAATAAAATAAATTGCATCTGTAACGTAGTAGTACTTTTGAAACAGACAGAAGTTCAAAAGAGCACTGTATTCATCCATAAGGAAGGAAAACTCACAACAAAGGGCAGCAAACTGGTCAAAGGGAGAGATGTGCATGTGATAATTTAGGATGCAATGGACAACACCAGTATCCTACGTTAAAAAAAGCGAAGCTAAACATATGATGAGCAATAGAATTAAGATAATGAGCACCTTAAAAATTAGTTAACTTGATGGAATAAAAAAGGGAAAGCAATGCAATGTAGCAGGTAACAACATTAAATAAAGAAAACTAAAAAATCACTCCATGATTCTCAGCAAGCAGCATGTATCAAAGCAAGAAAATATTGCAGTTACTGAGAATTGAGGCTAACACTGAAGTACATACTTTGACTATGAGAATAAAGGAAAAAAAGAGCCTATTTGATATCAGGAAAAATAAAAAAGTTATATGAACACATTGTACATGTACCTATGTTGAGGTGCTAACAAAACCTCCCAAAAAAGTTTATGTGAAGATTTGTGCTGTGTGACTGAAGGAATTAGTTCTAAAAGCACACATGAGAATTGTATTTCAACTATCATGTAAAACCAGTTTGGAACTGGCAAAGGCTGCCATTAGTTAACTAGAAAAAAGCAAATAAAAAACCAAGTTTGAAAAAGTGCACATCTTATTTTTTGAAAACAATTAATGAGATTTAAACTGTGAAGAACTTGTCCCCTACTTCCAAAATGTAAAATGGCTGAAAACATGCTAACTTTCGAAAAAACTTTGAACAGAAAGGTAGTGAAATGAAGTACCACTCACATGATTTTAAAGTTGCATTCTAAATGGTGAATATTACTTAAAGTCATCAATAGAAAAATTCTATCAGCTGAATCACAATGTGTGTTTTACCAAATAATATTACGTGTGGTTAGGATTTTACCAGATGAGACCAGTCAAAACATGGTGATTCATGCCTTATTGAATACTAAATAGCAGTATTTTTCAAGTTAGTGTATTTCTCTCCAGGGTCACTGAAAAGCTCATGGGTCAAGATAAAGACAGAAAGACCACTTACCTACTGCTAGCATGGTCAAAAATATTTGATTTAGGGAAAAGTGACTTAATTTATTGCAAAGTAGAGTTAGATGGTGAGAAACAAGAAGGCTATGGTCTAACACTTTATTTCTGCCACTGCTTCCTCATGCTTTCACATGCTCCAGCAAGGTTTGTATCCATCACTGCAATTCTACAGGCTAAACTTGTTACAGCATGGGCTCTTTGGAGGCTGCAGGCTCTGTTAAGACATATCCAGCAGCCACTGCTGGGTTCTAAACAGGTTGCAGTGTGGTTATCTGGTCTGGTGTCATTCTCTGCACAGGTTACACCAAAAACGCCTGCACAACACTCTCCTCTACAGGCTGCAGGGGATCTCACTCTGTGGCTAGCGCATCTCTACCTGCCCAGCCAGCTGTTTCTCACACCTTTTCCTCACTCCTCTCTTTTCACACACTGCTGAGCAGCATTTTTGCCATTTAACTCTGTTTACTTTGAGATGTCACACAGTGGCTGTGAGGCTCAGCTGTGCCCTGCACTGTTGTCCCCTGAAGCTGACCATGTTCTGCGTAGGACAACCAGGAGTGCCCTTACAGAGGCTGCATGGCAGACCCCAGCCCCATGACATACACTCAGCACAATCATAACAGCTCATCAAGATCCTTCTCTCACTATGACTTATTTTTGATGACACTTGGAACTACAGTTTAGAACTACAAACACTGAAGTAATTAATTTTGCAAGGATTTTTTAAATATCAACATCTATCATGGATCTAAGTCTCAGGAAGGAACAACTTAAGGACAGCATTATACTTCATTACTTATAATACATATTATTAATAATGTACTGAAGTCCCAAAAGACATTACAAGTTCTAATTTTCTAGATTTGCGCCCTGCTGCCCCCAAGAAAAGCCAAGTAGATCCACAAATCTGGCAAATTAAGGTCTACCAGGAGTCACAACACAAAATTCCGGCTTCCCATCAAAACCTAATAGAAACACTGGACTACAATGTCTTGCCTTTCCTTGTCGTTATTCATAAACAATAAGAACCCACTTTTTAGTTACACTGACTGGTTTTATTCTTTTTACATTTATTTGTACTATATTTTTTTTTTACGACAGATTAGGAGTTTGCTTTACAATCAAGTAAATAAGACAGTTCTATGCCTATTGGAAGTGATAAACCTTCAGGGGCAAAATATGGGATATCTAACTTCTTGCTCACTAGCACATTAAAAAGAAAACTTTCTCATAATGGCACATTTGCACATGTAGAAAAAAACTTATAAAGGAAATAGGCTTAAAAATATAAAAGCTATTCAATGTTCTTACATTATTTGCTACTATCCAAATATTCTGCTTCAGGTCTTGAGTCAGGTTATTTTCTTCTCAAAATGCCTTTAAACACTAAATTTTCTTCTAAATCATGATCTTTTCTTTTCAAAACCTAGCTAAAGTAGAGGCCAGTGAAAGGAGTAGCATCTAAGCAGAATTTAAAATTAGCTTGTCAGCATAGCATGCAAATTTAAAATTAGCTTAGTTTAATCCATTGCAAAGAAGCTCTCCCATGGGAGAACCGTGCTTTTAAGTCTGGATCAAGTATCACACTTAAAATTTGAAATTACAGATCTCGGGTGTAAACCTGGTCAATCTGTTTTTCTGCACATCTGCCAAATAGATTCAGATGCAGAAAGTGATCATATAAAAAATAAATTTTATAATTATTTGTGAAGAATTAATCTATCTTACAGGACAGTATCTTACTTGATATGATTTTTTAGATTAGTATTTTATCAAATTATTTTTGTGTTAATGAAGTGGAATTGGTAGGTAGTCATGCTGTGTTGGTTTATATATAAACATATCCCTGACACTCCTATTCTCAACTGCCTACTGAAAAAACAATTACTTAATAGAAAGACAGAGTATAACAAATGTACACTTGAAATGTCAGCTAAAAAGTAGTCAAAGACATGGACTAGCACTGTGTTACTAGAATAAAGGGGGCAAGGTTGAAATAGTTGTAAACCAGCGTGTGCTTGCAGCTGTCACCCTAAGTGATCTACTAGTGAATACAGATACATGTAAAAGTTCCATGGATTACTAAATTGGTATTAACAGATTTAGAGACACACAGAGAGGATATAACTCTGGGCCTGTAGGATTTAACAGGATATAACTAATGGGGCTGTCCTATTTAAACACAGTCTGAAGAACTTGAAACTTGTTCTAACTTACAAAACTTACCTGTAGAGCTAACTATCAGTTATGGAAATGGAAGCATACATGTTATTACTTTGGTGAGAACCAAGTCTAAGTGAATCCCCTGCAAACAAATTCATATGATACTTCTCAGGTTTCCACTTGGAACAAAATATTTGCATTATCCACCAACAACATGCACCAGTCACAGAAAAAAACTACAGAAAAACATCAAGCTAGAACTGATGACAAATCACTATGTTAAACTTCTTAGGAACCACATAACATACAGCAAGAAACTAGAGTTATTAATCAGGAAGGAAGTCAAGCAATTTTGTACCAACTTTAGAGAATGCAGAAAATACTGTCTGAGCCACTTTTCTTAAAGGTTAATTTTACTGGACAGTCAAATATAGGAGCAGGAATCACACTCACACTGCTGCACTCCTATAAGTATTTACATATTGATTAATTTACTTGTACCTCACACAATGTACTGTAGCGTGGCACAGGAGACCCAGCACTCTCACATACACCACTGGCAAAAGAACAATATGGATTTCACAAGTAAACCATGAGTGAATACCCAGAGAAGGTACTCCACCCTAACTGAAAAGCCATGCTTCATAGCACTGTATTGAGCTGACAGATAGAATACAACATTCTGGACCTAGATTCATGGCAATGGGAATGGAAATTCCTGTTCTAGGAAATCAGTGGCATTCAAACTAGAATAAAGGCCTGATGTACCTGCAGAAGCACCACACTACGACTTAAGATTAGCTTGGTTTGAATCCAAACATAAGCAACTTAACACAGTACCACTGTGTAAGCATTTCTATAAATGCAGTATGAACATTATTAGCAACAGGACTTATGTTAACTATGCAATTCCCAATCCTGAGCTGATCTCATTAACTTGTTATGAAAACCGGCTCTATCAACTAGACCTTGGAACCAGATGTCTCTTGTTATGATACAAAATTTTAGCATGAGATATCAAAGACCTGGAAACTATGGACACAGATGAAAATCAATAGCCGCAGAACCACAAACAATTCCTTAATGGTCATATACCAGTTAGTGAAAACATGCAACCTCCACAGCTGGGAAGGCTGTTTTTGCTCTTGGTAGCAAAGGCTGCTTAAAAGAAAAAACACAAACAGCTGAGCAACAGGGCAAGGAAGACACAAGGCTGCAGCCTGGGAAAGGACCACCTCTCCAGCATCACAGTGCTCCAGTCATATATTTAAAGCTGCTTACAAAAGATCTTGATTTGGGCCTCTGTGTGTGTTTTGGCAGAAGATGTATGCTTCGGTTCTATACCTGTCCTGTCATTCAACCTTCCCCATCCCTCACTGAAGAGTTCTCCAATTCGGTTACCTTCACCTCAACAACTAGGACCATCAAGAACAAAGGTATCAGGCTAGAAATATGGTAGTGGTTAGATGGTACTGCATAGTTACAGATAATTTAGGATGTAAGTCAGATAAAAGTGACTGCTTTGAATACAAGATGGTAATGGTTACTGTGTAATAAGTAACTTATAGCAATAATTAACAATATGCAAGAACTAATTAAAAGGACAAGGCATGTTGCTAATGAATGTCAGTCTAAAAGCTTTCATTCTGAAGTTTAAAATTGACCTGAACTGTCAGTCTAAACTCTGCCATCACAGCTACCTCTAATTCTTTAATATATATTTGCATGTGTATACATATAGATCCATATATGCACACATAATTAGTTTTGAAAGAGCTGTAAAAGAGAACTTAAGAAAGAGCAACACTTGTCCTTAAAAGACAGCAACTTAACAAGCTTTAAGGACATATTGGACACCACTTACAGTACAACCTCAGTTAAGTACCTGGAGACCTCGGGTAGTAAATGCTGTTCCAACTAGTCCTCTTAACTAAGGAATGATGGGCTTCAGTTGAGAAGCAGGACACATCAAACAGATTTAAAAAGTGGCGGAACTGGCCACACTATTTGATTGATTTCACCCTAACTAGAATTCAATGGGAACATGGGAAAATAGCAACTAAAGTATACACCTAAAAAAGACAAGATGATGAACTGGGAGAAGAAGAAAACAACACTCAAGCAGTCATCTCTGACAAACTATTTTGAGTGTATGAACAGAAAGAAGTGCAGTTAAGCTTCAGGAAGCATCTAAAAGAGAGATGGCCAGCTGCAGCTGCACATTGGCAGATGAAAAACATTCTGACTTTTTGACTATATATTCTATGAATGCATATCCAAAAGTAAGGTCTAATATTGTACAAAACCTCAACAGTGCTGTTGAAAACGTCATTAACAGCTACCACAAGACACACCAGATAATAAATAGCAAGTTGCCTAGGACAACTGTTGAGCAACAGTACAGCCCTGGAGGGGGTGACATATGAACCAACCATATTCACGAGCAAGAAATCAACTATAAATCAATCTTACCAAAATGTACAGAAATTCAGATTAAGCAAGAATAAGGATTGCAAGTAGCACAGAAAAATTTGCTGAGCTATAAAATCACAGCTTTATTACCTAAACCACTAGAATTTTTCATAACTTCGTATACATCTGCAAGAAATACTCCACAGCACGAAACTGATCCACACGCAAGCATTATGACCCTGCAGTGTACGTCAAATAATGAACTGTTTTATTTAATTATCTTAATAAAAAGTCACATTGGGGAACTATATTCTCTCTGATAATAAAATGACAAAAATACTGCTGGATGACAGCCCTGGTTTCCGGAGTGTGGTAACACATGATTATATTCAAATACTAAAAACTAATTCCCCAAAAATATTAAGTAAGGGTAAGATATTTGGTTAATGTACATTGTAGATTGTTTTTACATTTTAATCATTTCAGAACCTGCATCATAGTACAAAGAACAGCCTCACTGAGCTGATCTGGATGTGTATTTTTCCATTTCTGACTTCATTTCTTCAATACACACTACAGAAGAACTCATCCATTTCTCCACCATGCCAAATAATTCTTTTTAGCTTGACCAGGATATTAGCACTTCATAGAAATTCAATATATACACAAATTTTCATTTCACATCAACCCATCAACAGCTGGTTCAGGTAACTCAGGCGACATACACAAATTTGTACAGAGGATGTGAATGCCAAAATTGTCCAGCAAAATCCTGTATTTCAAGGAACTCCATGTGTTGCACCAACAGCAGCCCAGTATTATTATCTCCTAGGCATTTACTCCCTTTCTCTTCCTCCCTATCCTGTTGCTCTTTGGCCTTTTCCTCTCCAGAACAAAATCACCTCAGGCCTTTCACATGTGACTAAGTATTCCTAAATACATTTGCCTCTATTTAGAACGTCCATTTCCCATTTAGCCAAAATCTCCCACCAGTTCTGATTTAACTACTTGATAGAGACACACACCAAAGCCAAACAGTACTAATTGCCACATGACCTAGATAAACCCCGACCTAGTTAGGGCTCGTATTGTAAGTCTTAGTTTACTCGGGTAATTTTTTAGTAGTAATAAGGCTGAGAAGGCACTTCATCAAATTACAGAAAATTAATTATTCAATTAGATGCCCATCATGTCATGCTACACCAGATTGTTTTCCAGCCTCAGAGAGCTGGAAACAATGTTTACCCAAACAATTAGTATCTACTACAAATTTACTGCTAGTGTTTCTGCCCAGGGCATGGTCTGATGGCTTAGCCTTTTTAATAAAAACTTTCACAAACAGCTATCTGTTCTCATTCAACTTAACTAGCAACAAACTCAAGCAAACCTAACAGCAGATACAAACTGCAATTACAGCATTCTTTTATCATAAGCAGGTATCTTAGCAAGATCAAATTTTGACACAGTAGCTAGGAAAAAAGAAGTAAATCCAAACTTTATTTCCTCTATACCACTTCTATAGACTACCACATCAACTCAGTCCAAAATACTGTTAGATTTCACATTATATAAAGCGTAAAAGAAACACATCAATATATTGTTAATGTCAAGATGACTTTCTGAAAGTCTGCTTTGCAAGACATGATTCCTCATGCTACTAAGAAAATTTCTCCAGCACTGACATCTCCTTCAATTAAAAATACACATCTTTATTATAAAACTTAGAGATTTGTAGGTTTGACATTTATGTGAAAAAAACTCATAGGAAAGTTCTGCATGTATTTTAATTGATAAGCGCATGAAGCATTTTCTGTTAACCTGTCAATCTATTTTTAAAAATGTCAATTCAAGTATAATTGTGTACTTCCTCTCACAAGTGCCCAATTATTAACAGTGGTATCACTCTATAAATAAAACAGAAATACTACTAGAGTGAGGAAAGGTGGCTGTTCAACTAACCATATCTTTAAAAAGTGGAGAAGATTTTTATTTTTAGTGGTTGATTATTGGATACAAACATGTCAGTCTCTCTTCAAACTATATGTAAGGAAATGAGAAATTTAATATTGAAAAATGCCAGTTTAGCTCTTTCATGTACAATGTTCTTGTTCATTTTGTAAACTGAAAGTAACACATGTTTACATCTGTTCTAATTTATAAAATGAATATTTATGAAGTTCTTTACAACAACAATTTACTACTACTTAAAGGAAAAAAAAGCTAAGACAATTCACTAAGCTGTCCCTCAAACAGACTTCCATTTTCTATCTTCTTGCTTTTCCTGAGCTCCAGATATTCATAATAGATACTCAACTCCCACACCTTTTAGAAGTTCATTCTAAAGTTAAATGGCTGGCTTGCAATTTTATATTAATATAAAATGTTATTACTGCCTTCATTAAGCAACTGTGCTTTCCAGTTGCTGCTTCTGGAAGAAAAAAGCCCCAACAAACGTGTTTACTTGAAAATATATCCACTATTCAAACTGAATTTATTGTGCAGTCCTAGTTCAGGCATTTCCACAGAGCTGTCTAATGGTCTCTTTACAACACAATTAAAAAACAAAATTCTTCAAAAACCCCAAACTACAAATCAACAGCAAGTTTCCATAAAGGTTTTGATATGTATATACATCATTGCAGCATAACCAAAGCCAAGGAAAACCATTGCATCACAGTTATTGCATCTGGTTTAAGCAACTAAAACCAAAAGGTTTTTCTACATAAATAAGATACACAGGAAAGAAAATTAATATCAATCACTGGATTAAAGCTACATGGCAAATATAGATTCCATCAGTAGAAAAGCTGAAGTTTTAAACTGGAACATAAGTTTCTGGAACTCTTCCTGTGTAGATAGCCACCTCTAGGGACAAAAAATACAAAATTCACACACAGCTGAGTTTAAGCACTTAAAATTTTACCAAGCATTACATTTCTCTACACATTTTTTAATATCCTCCATATACATCCATGCAGAAAAGCCACTATGACCAGACAAAACCCCCTAAAATTCATCAGATAAACACTTTGTTATTAAGAATTCTATAAAGAGATTTGAGAATCTATTAATATAAATTCCTACCATGATCAAATTAATGTTGGCCTTCCTCTTAGACTGCCTGAAGTGGGAGCAGAGCATACAATTTTATTCTTGATTTATCATGCTGTGACTACATGAATTAGTGCAAGTCACTCTGTACAACAGTGGTGATGGCACTGTAAGAACAGACACAGCAATCAAAGCAAAGACAGCACAACCTTATGGACTGGGTTGCCTGAAAGTTGGACTTCCAAATCTACAGGGCATTTTCTTTTTGTTCTTTTAATAACAGACCCTAGACTTTCCAACTCCAAAACCATGCCCCAGGGATCCACATTTACACGACTGCCAAGAACATCCATTCTTAACCTCGTACACAGAATTCCCCACTGGAAGTCTGACTTCAAGAATGAATGAACAACAAAACTTTAAAATAAAGAAGAGTATTCTTAATAAAGACCAACTGGCACTGACTACCATCAACAGCAGTAATTTAGCACAGCCTAGATTAATAACAACAAAGCTTAAGTTTGTCCATATATGAACTTTTTATAATATGCATAATTTCATCTCATCCACTGACCATACAGCAGAACTTTCATCTTCAGTTTCAGCCTCCAGCCTGTTATAGATCAACTAAACACCTCTGAGGTGTCTTGTCTTATGTGGATAAAAGCAAGCCACCTAGCCTGATACACTGACTTTCATCATCCTTCCCCAAACTTAATTCATATGGCCAGTTCATTACTTGATGTAATCCAGTGAGAATACAATAAATATTCATCCTTTGTTCATCTATTCCAGAGAAATCAGCTCTTTTCAGTCCCAGTAGTCTAACCAGATCCCATATTTTTCATTCAATGAAAGGTTACTGTCACATGGCCATACCTTTTTTGGACGTATGAGAGTAATTCTGCACTTGAAACACAAAAAAGCTATGCTAATAAGCACAAATTTAACTAGTATTCTGTCATCAAATAAGGGAAGAGGCGAGTGTCTTACAAAATATTCCTGTAAAATTATCTATCAATCTCTAGCCAGTAAAATACAAATAATACAACAAGAGCAGAAGCAACAGTGGTTTTCTGCATACAGTATTCATGTCTCAGTTAATACTACAACTTATAATTAGACTCACCTTCATTGCTGAAAGTATAGTAATACTACTCAGTGACAGCAAACTTCCAAATTTATGCTTATATATTAACAAAATGTCATAATTCTATAGTAACAGTAGAGTTAACTATGCACAAAAAATCATTACATTCCCCATCAGATTCAAACATGCATACCTAATCCAAGTGCCTAAAAGCTTTATGAAAATCCAGCTACCCTTTCCTACAAGGGAACATTATAGTTAAAAACTGAAATGCAACAGGTTAAGATAAAAGTGAATCTGGATCAGCAAGATCAAGGGAAACTGAACTTAGGAGTATAGTGAAAGATTGTTGAAAAATGTTAAAGATTAAGATTTCAACTACATCAAATCAGTGCAATTGAATTCAGCCAATAAGAAACTTGACATCCCCTCATTACCGAATTAATTACCAATCATTCAGTAAATAATAAGTTCCACTGAGAGCAAAGATAGTTTCCACGCATTATCATTTCAACACTTATTTTATCAGCTATTGGTGTTTTCCTATGCATTTAAATACATGCTGGATAGTTATAGTTTCTGAAGACACTATGAGGATACAAAAGTAAAGATCAACTATGGGCCTCAGGAAGAATATCTTAAACATTTATCTTTGAGCATAATAAATTTTCAATTGAAAACTTAAGTTTTAACTTGAATATAAAACACAATATTCAATTTGCTACCAAACAACTGTAAATGTTGCAAAAGCAACAGAAGCATCAATGCTAAAACTCTGTCATTAAAGCACAACCTCTGAAAAACAAAGAGAGAATAATTACAAGACAGTTTCAAATGTATATTTCTATATCCTAGAGACATGAAATGATCCAATAGTATTCCTCAACTTCTAAAATTTCCACAACAATAACTTTAATTGCAGCTAGATATAATTAACTGGAACCTACTAGCTTTCAGGAATACCATCTACCAACTGAACTGTCAAATACCATTCACAAAGCACGAGCCTCAACAAAAATGGAACTAAAATATTCGATTAACCTTTAAAACTGTGGAAGCTTTTAACTCTTTCTCCATGTATTCAAGAAGTTCAAGAACTTAAAAAATAGATGCATCAATTCAACTCCAAGTTACCATGTCTAACAAGTGCCAGAGAGAAAAAGAAAAAAGGTACCTGTAAGAAGTTCCAGGGTTTCATACATCCTAGTCTGAAGACATGCTTGCCAGCTTCCCTTTGTAAACTGCAATTTACCAAAACATTCCAGGTAGTATCCCTGTAACCTCTCACTCCACCACCACAGCTGGAATTCAAGCTGCTGAGATGTGCTGTACAGAATACGTGCAAATGCCCTTTGGCTACATCCTTGCCAGCACCTTCCTGTCTCTGCCTGGTTGGTATGCTAAGCTCTTGCCTCTTGAGAGATTTTTGGAAGTTCGAATCATAGGCTCAGACTGCCATAGATACACCTCAGTGAGAACTCCTAGAGACTGTCATGTACAATCAAATCCTGATTAAGCCACATGTTGAGGAAGTTCTAGAAGCGCAAACAGTTCAAAAAAATAAAACACATTATATGATCTGTTTAAATTTTTAGATGACTACAATACTTGCCAGACATCTAAATGTAAAAATCTCCTTTTCTTCACAAGCTTTTCTCCAAAATACATCCAGTTAATGTAATCAATCCAGTCTTTTTTTTTTAAACCAAGAGGCGTTAAATAAAATTCTCTTTGTAAGCTGATTATCAGTAAGGAAGAATACTTCTTGTTTGTCATCCTTAATTCAACTTGAAAAATTCCACGTATTTGGTGGAATAAGAACATACATGCTAAGATTTAACACTGCTACTTTAGGAATTTGTGTGCTATGTGAAAGTCTGGCTATTTTTACTCTAAATCACATAACTGGACAGACTATTTAATGATATTGCAGAAAGACTACAGCATGTTTCTTGACAACCATAGTCATAATGTGTATTGTAATTCTGAAAGCCAAAAAAGCAGATTTTTTTATCTTCTAAGACAAATTAATCTTTTAAAATTTTTAACGGAGTCATAAAGGCTGCAGAAAAACTATAAGGTTATCAAGTACAACCACCAACCCAACACCACCACATTCACCATTAAACCATGCCATCAAGTGCCACATCCACACTTTTTCTGACACTTGCAGGGATGGTAACTCCACTGCTACCCTGAGCATCCTGTTTCAACGTTTTACAGCCCATCTGTGAAGTATTTTTACTGTGTAATCTAAACCTCCCCTTAGACAGCCTGAGGGGATTTACTCTCATCCATCCACTTCCTACCTGGAAGAAGAGACTGAAATACAACTTGCTACAACCTCCTTTCAGATAGTTTAAGAGGGCCATAAGGTCCCCCCACAGCCTCCTCTTCTGCAGCCTAAGCAACCCCAGCCCCCTCAGCCACTCGTCATAACACTTTATGCTCATTTATATATAGGCTCTTTATTCTTACCAGTCTATTCCAAACCTTTTAGCATTTGACAAAAACAGCAACACACCAACTTGTTCAGAGAAAGAAGCACAGAGAAGAACATTTTCTGTTGGAAACCTAAAGAGCTGTGTTCAGAAAGTCAACAACCACAAAGAACCACTACCCTCTTTCTAGAGCAAAGACTGTGAAGGATGGTACCTCCTCTGGGAAGTTCGTCTGGGGTCTTCAATTGACCCACAGAGAAATCTTTGCACCCTTCAGAGGCAGACAGTCTATCCACCCACAAAACCCTCTAATGTAAGAAATGAAAAGTTGCTTGCCGAAGCCACAAATTAAAAGAGTTTGTTTTAGCATTAGGAATTCCTTGCCCTGCTCCACAGTGTTCCGCTGACACCAATGTCATAAGCAGATGACCTTTAAGAATTTGCCATATCTGTGTTTGCTTTCACCAGACACAAATATATAGCACCTCAAAACATGAATGATGTCAACAATAAAATTGTACTTACTGTAATCTCAGCCTTGCTCAGACAGATAGAGCCTCTGCAGCCATACTCTGTTTCATCTTCAGACTTGTAATAACTGAGTGTGTTGCTTTTCAGAACTACCCATCGATCCTGCCACCCATGAATGTAGTTGGTCCACTGTAAAAAAATTTTCAAGAGATCAGCCAACAGAAAGACAACATTAAAAGAATGATGGATATCTTCTAGGCTTTTGAGCACCTGAAGAAAAAGGTAACTTATTTTTACAAGTTCTTTCTAAATGAGAACTTTTTTCTCCTCAGAGATCCTAGAATAATTTTACAAACTCCCAAAGCAACCAAAAAGCAGTGGTTTTGAAGGGTCAATAAGACAACAGATACCTGGACTCCAACTGAACTGCCAAGGCCAGTCACAATCAAGGCAATAAACATACTGACACAAATTGAGGAAAAAAGGGGAGGGGGGACAAAAAAATCAAACATTAATGACTAAGGTGAGTTTAGGCACCTGATTTAAAAGCTGGAGCTGGGCCAAAAGACTTAAGTGGAACACTGCATAATTTATTTTATATAAAATACTATATAAAGTTATCCTCATAAAAATACAAACATGCCATTATCCCACAGCACAGTAAATAACTATTGTAGTGCCTAGGGGACTCAGTGTTTTATTAATTTAATATTGCCTATACATACCGCTTTGGTTATCAGCAGACAGCCAATCAGGTTTTTGCTATTCAGATTTTTCTAGGGACTCCACATTCACATATTGAATAAAACCAATATTCTGGGAACAAATTCTGGATTAATTCTAGAGATATCTAGTAAGAAGTGACCAGAAGTTCTGATTATTATTCTTACATTTGCAACATTTTTTCTGACTGCACTTTGTAGAATCATATGAACTTCATAGAATCATCTGGCACTGATAGAAAATCAGGACTATCCCGTAATTCTGACAACACACTGATCCTTATTAATCAATCATGGTGCAAATGTCATACGTTTGATAAAAACAGAAACAAAAGCACTGAAACCAATCTTATCATGCAAGCATTTCTTTGATTTTGACAAATGTTTTTTGATTAAAAACTCTGGTTAACATTTAAGTCTATCCATCATTCATTATTTTGTAATCAAAAAAAATGAGGGGGAAGAGTCAACTCTCAGTATCGTTCCACTTCATACTACATACATTATTTAACACATACTCCATAATTATATGTTAACTTTAGTAATAAGATGATGTCTAAAGAAAAAAATTATAGCTAAGAAATTCTTAACAATTTTCAAATGTAGGCAAGACCTTGATTTGCTGTTAAAATAAAAAGCCCTTTTTCATCTCTTACACCTAATTGTTAAATACAGCATTACTTAAAGAAAGCCTCAAGTGTGCTTAGTGCATGAAGTGGTAGCACAAGCATTCAGAGGTGTATTATTTCCTGCCTTCCTCTTTTCCTATCTCTCGTGTTCCCAACTCCTCCCAGGATATGCAAGGCAGAGTCCAAAGTTATTTTGGGGTGAAAAAAAAGCAAAGACAACGATCTTTCCTTCTCCGAAAAAGTTAACAGAAACATATACAGCAGTGAATCTTGCATCTGCTGTTGCAATCAAAGCTTGTTGTTACAATCCAAATGTGCCATCCTTAAAGTATACTTGGGCAGGCATGAGGTTTTGGCAGAGAAAAGATCAGTGTTTTTCCAAGCATCTAGAGTCTCATGCTTCCTGAAAGCCTCTTCCACTGAAGTTCTTTCCTCCACCTTAAAACCATTAGCAGGAAATACAATGGAAAAAAAGCCTAGAGTTTCAAAACATTTCAAAAGAGCAGCAGGATATACTTCTAAAAAGTTTCTCTTACCAAATTCCTCCATTACTTTCGCAGCTTTTCTCTATACTGAAGGCAAGAACTACTAAAACTACTACTCACACAGAGAACTGCAGGCTACTTCTATGATTTTAGAACTTAATTATACACAGTAAGATATTAAAAATAGGTATTTCCTTATTAGAAAGTTCAGTATGCTACCATTCCATTTTAATTAGTTTACCTTAATAATTACTGAGGTATCAACTAACAAAAGGTAACCTTACCCCTCAAACATATTCACTGAGACGGTTTCGTCATACTTGACTATTCAGATTAAATTCTGGGTTCTCATGGGAAAGACACTCTCTGCTGCACTCAGCATTATCATCCAGAAAAGTAAAAAGTTTGCACATACCTCAGCTAGAATGTCTGAAGCTATGCCTTCACCTGCTACACCACTGAGAAAGAACACCTGGACTTTGTATTTCACTTGCTAACATAAAAATTAATTACATCCCACAAATTACTTCCCTTCTAAGGACGGAAGCATCTTACCCAAGGAAAACTTTGCTGTGAAAAAAACACAAACAAAACAGCAAAAGTACACCAAACAAAAATCTCTTATTGTAACTGCTCTAACACTATCTCACATTCATCTCATCCCCTCCTTCCCCTATCCACTATTAGATAAGATCTTACAGATGAGAGCAGAGATCATTCTCTTCTCCTAACCATTCCTCTTATCTCTGGGGTTAGAAACATTTCCAGCCTGGAAGGAGTTCACAAAGTTCCTCACAACAATGTGAGCTCAGTTATGGCTGTTTTCTACGCATTCAGGGCAGTGCAAGATCTCCGTATCCCGTGCCTCCTACGTTGGCTTGTGCCTAGCCTTATTGCGTAGGACAAGAAAAAAAATACAAAACATAGTACTTTAATCTTACAGATATTTCAATGTTATTCTGAATACACTTTCTGTAATAAAAAAAAAATATCCATATGAAAACTAAGTAATTCAATATTCTACTCTGAAGTACTGCTGAAAATAAAATTTTCCAGTATAAACCTACACATGCTCGGAAGCCACCTTATCTTCAGCGATAAAAGAGAAAATAACTATGGTTATTTTTAAAAGGGGAAATAAGCCGTATAACCATTTTCCTTTTCGTCTCCTCCCGCTATCTCTTGCCGCAGGAGTCTTTCAATGCCCTGTTTGGATACTTGCACTCAAAGCCGTGCCTGCTCCCGAGGACACACGACTGGTTGCGGGCGCCTCCGGGAGCTCCCGGGTAGCCGCGACACCCAGGCCCGGCGCCGCTCCGGCCGGAGCCCGAGGCGCGGGGGAGACGCCCTCCCTGCGCGGCCGCCGGAGCCCCGCACCGTGCGGCCGGCTGGCTCCGCGGGCGGCGGGGACAGCGACTCTGCTCGAAGAAAGGCTTCCCCCGGCCGCAGGGGGCGGCGGGGCTGAGGGAGGGGGCGCCCGGCGCCACCGCGGCTCTGCCTGGCAGCGGCTCCGCCGTCAGGTGGCGGTGCCCCGGCCGTGCCAGCGCCGCCCGCGGAACCGCCCGCCTCCCCCCCGCCACCGGGCCCCTCGGCCCGAGCCCCCGGGGCGGTCGGGCCTGACAGCGAGGAAGATGGGTGGCGGCAGGGCGCAGGAATGGGGTAGAGGCGGCTTACCTTGCTGAGCACCCCGCAGAGCTCAACAGGCAGCCCGAGTTCGGTCTCGGGGTCCTCCTCGGAGCCGGAGGAATTCCAGCTCTGGTTGTCCGACATGGAGACCGGAGCCGCAGCCACCGCCGAGCTGGGAAAGAGCCGGAGCTGCCCCCGCCCACAGCAGCCTTCTTCTGCCGAAGGGACCGGAGTGCTGGGCTCTACTCGAGCGGATGCCGCCGCCGAGCGCCGCTCGCCCCTGCCAGCGACCGGCCGGCAACCAGGCTCACAGCCCCGGGATCCCGCGCCGCGGCCCCTCAGACCCCGCCCGCGGCCAGAGCCACAACACCGGGACAGCGAGGGGAGGAGGGGCGAGCGCGCGTCCGCCTGCCGGGCACCCGCTCAGCGCGCTCCCGCCGCCGCCATCTTAGGTGAGGCGGGCGCTCAATGCCGCCATCGACAAGCACCCCGCCCCGCCGCGGCGCCCCGCGGGAGTTGTAGTCCTACTCCGAGCGGTCGTGAATCTGGGCGCCACTGCCCCTTGCTCGTGCCGCAGGACGTGCTGGGAGATGTAGTCTCACTCCGACGGAGCGCGGCCGCCATCTTGGTTTCGTCGTTCCTGTGGCGGCGCCGGCGGGTATCGCCTCTCTGCCGCTGGGGGAGGGGCCCTCCGCTACCAAGGGCGACGGTGCTACCCAGGGCGATGTTTGCTTTGTCTTTTGTGCAGAGGTATTCCCTTTATCTTTAGCGAGGCGAAGCGTCTGTCCGACTCTGCTTGCTTTCAAGGGCAAGGAGATGTAGCCTCTCTTCCTCGCCTCAAACCGGCGGGACTCGGAGGACAGTTGAGGGGGTTGAGCGCCAAATTTTTCCCTAATCAAATATGGTGGAGGCGGCGGGAAGGGGCGGGAGACGGTGCCGGCTCTGGGTGAAACGAGAGGGGAGGGCGAGGCGTTCGGAGGCGCGCGAAGGCGGGCAGGGCAGGGCAGGGCAGGCGCAGTGGTGCGTCAGCGTTCCGGCTCGGCTGCCGCGCGTGCCCTGCCTGCCGTTCATTAAACCGCTTTCGTAGTTTAGGGAAAGAAACGGTGAGATTTTATTTTTTCGTTCCTCGGACTTAGTCTGAAATACGTGCTTTTGTCGATATTTATGGGTGGAGATATGTTTGTAGGATGGGGGAAAAACCCCACCCTGTACCTGTCACTTCACGGTTTGTGAACGGCGAATATAGTGGTTTGGGAAAGACTTAAGGTTTGTACTAACTCATCTCCTTTCTCTTGATTTCTTGGGCTGGGGAAAAGTGTCTTAAAGAATGTTGGTTGAGGAAATTTCGGGTCGGGAAGATACACTTCTGTTATTATTGCTAGAGCAATGCTGCACAATTCTATTTTCTCTGACTTTTTCCTTACTATAAATCATTGTGATAAATTTTCCACTGTTAGGCTGTTCTAAAGTTTCCATTGAGGGTTTATTATTTTTTTTGAAAGAGCATTGACACATCTACTTATATGCACTCTCTATATATAGTGGTTAAAAGTTAAATAATATTCATGCCTGCTATACCTCAGATATAAAGATACTTACCATGAATGCAGAACTGAGGATAATTCAAAAGGCAGCATCATGGTCCTAAATTATTAGAAATAAAAAAAATAGTCATAGACATCTTAATACTTGTGTGATCACTGCAATGTACAGGAAAAAACTTACAGAAGTCTACTGTGGGTGCTACTTCAGACAATTTGCCAAAAACCATTCACTATGTGTTTGGAAAGAAACCAAGTGCATAGTTTTTCTCCTTAGTGTCTGTTTCGATGTATTGTATTTGTCAAGCAGGCTTTGTAAGTATCGATATGTATGAGACTAATTTCTACTTCTTCTCTGCAATATGTTGTTGAAGTTAGTTGACATTACTTGTAAAGCCAGTTGTGTTTTCCCAGTTAAATTCTGAATTAACTTCTTTTCAGGAGCAGGAGCTGAAGAGACATGTCTGAGCAAGTCCTTTTAGCAGTGGCAGTAGCATGTACACAGACATTTCTTGTCATGCTTTTGATCTGGAACTATTCACTTAGTTACAGAGGAAGCTTGCTTTTTCTTTTCCCCCTCCAGAACATTGAGTCAATCAATACTAAGAATGCATTGGGTAGATATTTTTACAGATTGTTCAACAAACATACCCATCCTTTTTAGAGAGAGTATTTTGTTTTTGTGGCTAGCATTTTACGAACTTTTAGTGAAAAAATACATGCTTAAAGGTTTGCATTTTCAACTTTTCATATAATGCATTGGCTGTGCTAGGTATTAGATTTTTGTTTATATCTGCCACATGCTCCCAATGGATCTTGTTTTTCAACACAGTGTCACCAGCTTGTGTTCTTCCAAAAGCTGTACTGCAACTGTGAATGCCTTATGTAAATTACCCTTTCCAATGTTCTGACCATTTTTTAGAAGCATAACGTACTGTCTGTCACTCTTAATGAGATAAGGCCATATCCTTTTCAGCAACCGTGGGGTGCAGAGGGAGTAGATTTGTAAAGAAAAGGTTTCGTGCTGAGGACTTGAAGTTTTTCTTACATTTTGAGAGGTGTTTTTTTCAGACTACAGTTGTTTGATCCCTTGGAGGGCACTACATTAACAATTGTGGTTTAGCAGGTATGCTCTGGAAGAGCAGTCTTTCAGTTACGTATTGTTTGAAGAGAATCAGGTTTGCCTGTGCCAAGACCAATCTGGGATGCAAACCAAAGCCTAGGAAATATAGAAAATCATACTGGTTTCCAGATGCACTTGCTGCTTTTTAGCTCCTTCTATACCTTTTCTACTGAACCTTTATTTTGTGATTTATTGCTGTGTTTGTTTTTTCATAGCAAGTGTCTCTGTACTCAGTCTGTACCCCTTCTAGAGTCGTAGGGATTGCAAGAAGTTTGCAAATTACTTTTTTAAGTGGAAATAGTCATTACATTTTTAGAACAGCGGATCAGATAGTGTTCTGTACTACTGTTGTGTATACTACTTGTAGTACAAACATTGGGAGTGTTGAGTTTTGCTGCTTGGAATGTCAGTCATAATAAGCACTGTCAAGTGGGTAACTTTATAAATACTTTTATTTTTTTCTACTCCCTTTTTATGTATCTTTTTTCCACTCCCATACCTTCTATTTTAGGGTGTTCATTTAATGTTTTTAAAAGAGAATCTCCATCACTTTCTAGTGTGCTCATGCTTCCCATTATGTTTGTTCTGAAATTTAAGACTATTTTTCTTAGGAGGATCCTTAAAGGAGCTTTGTTATGCCACAGCATATTGCTTAATAGCGTAGGCTCAGAAATATTAATGATTCAGACACTTTATTCTAAAACAGTTTTGCTCTCTGAATCACTGTGTTAGGCTTTTATTTCTAAGCAAAAAAACCCAAAACAACCATATATGAATCCGTTGGCACTAAATATGTCTGTAGAAGCCCAGTTGGAGATAATGCTATCTCTAGTGTAGTTTTTAGTGATGAGTGTTCAGTTCCTTCATTATTTTCTTTATGGATTGAACTACTAAAGCCTTTGTTTACAGTATCTAGAAGCATAAGGAAAACTTAGTGAAAGACTTGAGATAAAGCTTTGAGTTGAAAAGGTCCTTTAAGATACTGAATAGAGGCAGAAGAAGATACCATGGTTCTTTACCCTTCAAATAAACTTATATGTTCTAAAGACATGAGTATTTTTTGATAGAGAAATTGAAAGCAGAATTTAGAACAGAATTGCTTTGCATCTTGCCTACAGAAAATTGATAGGGGTGAGTGTTGCACTTGTTTTACTTGTGTCACATAAGGAAAAAATTAATCAGACAGTTTGGTGAATGGCATAAAATATTTTGACATTTTTGAACATTATCAGAAGCAGTCTCTATTCACTGTTTACTTTAAGTGTGAATTATTTAATGTTTTAAAAGATGGATTTCCCTGTAATTTGTTACATCTTAAAGTTGGTGAGTATACAGAAGACAATTCTAGGATCTTGTTTTTTCAGGGCTGACTCCAGGTGCTTGTATGGGATCTACATTATTGTAAAATGCTGAGTCATCTGCTACTTTAAAAGTACTCTCATTTCATATGTGTCAGCTTGAGCACTTGGAATCCTCACTTTCATGAATTCTGGCCCAGTTTTCTGTTCAATATTAATTTATCATGTGCTCTGGCTTATTACATTTGTAAAGATATTACATCTTTATTGAAAGATTCTTTTTTCTAAGGAACTTGTTTGTGTTGTAGTTTGAGAGAGAGACAGTAGTGAAACAGTAGTTTTGAACAGACTAGCTAGGAATCTATGTGGTTAACACCATGTATGTTAAATGTATATGTATTAAATGCTGACAACACTGTTGTGCAGTTCCTTCTGCCAGTTCTTTTCTTGTAAATCGCTACAGGATTAAAACTGATAGGAGTCCTCTCAGGGCTATTCAGAAGCCAAGCCTCAAGTAAAAATCAAACACCCTGAGGAGTTGAGCAGATAGTTAGAAGGACAGTGTGATATGCTTCCTTGAACATGCCTTTAAATAAATGAATATCTGAAATATTTTAATTGAGAGAAAATAGGAAGTTTAATTTGGGCCCTTGCTACAGTAAATGATGTATCAGATTTTGATGCAATATTATTGGTGGCTTTTATGAGTTTTACAGAAATTAAGGAAAATATTTAATTTAGATGCTTGTTTTAGACATCCTGAGGATAATAATAGTCTCTAATATTTGTGTTGCTGTTTGCAACATTTATTTCAATTCTTCTTGCATACCATGGAGACTTACTTAGGATAATTAGGGTGTAAAAGACAATCTTTTTTGTCTGTATTTTATGTTTGGCTTCCTTTGCTGAGTTTTTGAGCTCTGGGCTCAGTAGACAATTGTGTCTCTTAGTAACTTCTTTACAGTTCACGTTGTCATGAGAATATGTGATAGCAAAGATATCAGAATTTGTTTTAATTATGAGGACAAGTACACAACTTACTTGCATTAAACTATAACTCAGTATGCAAATAAATTATTTTTCAAGCTTTTCCATACTGGTGTCATTTTCCAGTGTTAATAGTTCTTCCCATGTTGTTAACATGGTCAACAAAAGATGAACTATTAACAAACTTTGCAAATGTTAATAATGTACATAATAGCACTACACCTACTGAACTGAATATTCTTATATACAAATACTGTATATTTTGCATTATTTTATTACATGGAAACTGTAATATGAAGGCATTTAACTTTTCATACTGTGTGCAGAGTTTAAGTTGCTGGAATTGGAGGATTTTTAATGAAGACAAGCTGGAAGAGTTGCACAGGATCAAATACAAGCCATTTCCTTTAGGTTGGTTCAGTCAACTGTTAAAAAAATGCTAAATTTGAATGAAGGTAGAGGCACTTGAAATTAAATTGTTGCTCTAATTTTATTGCTGCTTCAATCTCTTGACACTTTCAAATATTATATAACCCTGTCTTGCTAGTTTAGTTTAGATTCTGTGCTTGATTCTAGAAGAGCTTGATTACAGGTAATTAGTGATCTTTTCCCACTTGTAGGCATGCCAGCTTACTCATGAAACTTTCTACACAGTAATGGGATTTTGTGTTTCTTCTCAATGTTTTTGCTTGTTTGGTGGTTTCCTTTACATTAACTGTTGACATTCATTGCCAAAGTCTTTACCTTTAGAAGTCCTTCCCTAGCAATTGGAAAGTTATCTCCTTCCACTAACATATGATTTTCCTGCTTCCCCTCATTCCCCAATCACAGGAATAATAGGGTAGTTTATTAGTGTAGACTACCGTCATAGATTTCTCTGGTTTCACGTCCTACTTGCTTAGTATGATACTGAGGGAGATGTCATGTTTTGTAGTAGAGAAAACAGCTTTGTCACGCAACAGCTTCTTGAGGTAACAGTATGCCAAAAGCATGTCACTCTGTGTAGACTGTTTCATTAGATTCTAGTCCCTTACCCGCTTTTTCCAAATCTTTTTAGCAAAAAAATGGTCACCACAAGTTTAGTGTGTTCTCTAGCCTAATTGAAACAGTTACTATGTTGACATACTGTTCACATTTTGCACACTTTAAAACTCTGCTGCTTGTCTGTTGCATTTAAATATTTTCATTTTCATCTGTGGCAAATGAGCGCTGGTTTTATCTGACAGTTCTATATCAGTTGTCTTATGGCAGCTATTGTGATTAATTTCAATATGTTAAGTATTTTATGGATTTTTTTTCCAGACTTGTTAGTTTGAAACCAAGATAATTTTCAGGCTCTCTTCATACTAAGCAGCTGGAAATCATATCACCTGTTATTCATATTTTCCTGTCTGTACACCTGTAAGCTCTGGTGGGCAACAAATGTCATGTCCTCAGATACATATTTTCTTCTTAATTTCTGCTAAGGTATTATTTGCTATTTATACCTTTTCTCATCTGAGACTAGCAATATATTTTGTTCCACACAATAAGCTCAAAAGATAAAATACACCAGGTGATCACCATTTATGAGACTTTATAATGAAAATTATTTTTTCCGTCACTGTGATTATCATGGTAATTTTTTTTTATTGTTAGATATGTAACAATGAGATAGAGATGACTTTCTTCTGACTAACATAAATTAGTTTTTAAAGCCTCTGCTATAAACTGTGCCTTTAAGAGTGCTCTGAATGAGGAAGAAGAAAGATTTGTACATGGTAGGGGAAAAGACACTTTCAGGAATAAGGAACAGCTGAAAACATTTTAAGAAATGAAAGCAGTCTTGTGTTCATTGTTGTTTCTTGAAGGCAATGATGATAAAAGAAGGGAGAATAGTGGAGGGATATTTACTTTGATGAAAGTATTCCTTGGAAATGTTGCTCATTACTTACCAGAGATTGCCAGTAACAATGGAATTACTGGGAGATAATTATCCAGGGGTGCTTATAAGCATGAGATGAAATTTGTAATGTTGGTTGGGATGTAGTGCTTTTTGCTTTGATTGAAGTCTAGCAAATCTCTTCTGATAAATGTATATGTTAACTGTAAGAGATTGTCCTACTGCAGCTGAAAAATTTGTGAAGATGTTCAGCATTGTAGTCTTTTATTTGATAAATACACATAAGAGCTATGAAGCCACTCCCATTCCCAGAAGCTCAAGTGCTACCAAAGGATTAAGAGAAGATTCTGATCTCTACATCAACTTATGTTCTTTGTAATACAACACACTGTATATAAACACAGCATTATGTAACTGATCTTGCATTTTTCAGCAGACACCATAAATAGTAATGTGAATTAATAGTATATGATTGAAATTCATGTGTTTTTGAAGGAATACTTTTTGTAAACATGGGTTTCTTTAATATCTTGCCTTCAGTTGGCTAGTATGTTTCAGTAGAAGAACTTCAGGAAAATATGAACATTGCCATCATTAATTTTTAGAAGTGACTCATGTGGTTCTTTAGTAACAAAAATTCGCCTCTAAATGCAAAAACACATAATGACTTTCTTGTGTTTGATTGTGTTTGGTTGCTAATGAGGCCCACTTAAGTTCTGGTATGGGAAAGGGGCATTTAAAGGAAAAATGACACACTCTTACATTTGTGTATTTTGTGATTAAGGAAACTGGTATATTTGCCTAGAAGGATGGCATTTCTCCAAATAGTAAGGGTTCTTGTAACAGGGAGCAGGGTAAAGTTGACAGTTGAATGTCCATTCTGCATGACAATAAAATGAGTGGTTTATGAGTCAGTGACTCAAGGTAGGAAGAAATGGTTTCTGTATGCTTTTTCAGTAATGAATACATGTTAAATAATTTATGGCATTATCACACTTGGACTTTTTGGTAGGGCCTCTTGCAGTATTACAAGGGGTAATGGTTTTACTGAGGAGAATTGGTATAGATTAGGTATGTTTTTACAGTGAGGGTGGTGAGACACTGGCACAGGTTGCCCAGAGGAGTGGTGGATGCCCCATTGCTGGAAACATCTGATGGCAAGTTGGACAGGGCTCAGAACAACCTGATGCAGTTGAAGATGTCCCTGTTCATTGCAGAGGGTTTGACCTGATGACTTTTAAAAGGTCCCTTCCAACTCAAACTAACCTGTGAGTCTGCCTATTTGAATTGGCTAAAATAAGACCACTGGTTCATGGTACAGAAGATGAGATTTGCTTTCTTTATTTTTTTGAGATCAAGTTAATAACTAAACAGTTCACCGTATAATAAGAGCCTATTGAGGATTCAGCAATTTACTTTCGTAAAGAACAGGGGAAGATGTCAGAAGGTCACGTACCAGAAGTATCTGTGTGTATAAGAAATTACAGATGACTTGGTAAGTTCCACCAGCTGGATACCATGGCTCAACACATTAAAAAAAAAAAAAAAAAAAAAAAAAGTGCATTAATTTTATCCTGCATTAGGGTTTTATTCAAAACTTTTAATTGAAGCCATCTGATTTTAAAATATGAGTTTTGACACAAAGTTCTGAATTTGAGCTAGAAATTACTGGAAAGGATTCTGCAGGTTGACTCAGGCAGGGATGATGACCAAATGAGTGGTGGTTTTCTTCAATTTAAAGATATTGCAATTTTTTTTTTTCTTTTAATATAATAGTGAGCAGTATTTTGTGTTTAAGATGGTAATGTTTCATCTGACAGGATAATGTAAGGCAGAAAAGTCATGTTCATATGTAAGGTATAGTGAATGTCCGTTCGCATAAAGGTACATAGTCTGCTTCATTTAAAGGTACTAGCCTTTACATGGGGCTACTTTGTGCTCACTTATTTCTGTAGGGGAGGTTTTAAAGGAAAATGGTTTTAATTTAATGAGAAAAGAGTCTTACTCTCTTCAAACACTGACAGAGTTATCGGTGGTTTGATGTGGTTTGTATGGCAGGTCAGCCACTTCGTAGCAATATAAGTCTTCATATTTATGATAAATAAAACTAATGACTAATTATTGTTGTTGTTCAGTTGAAACATAAATATTTGATTACTTTTTTCAGATATTAAGTCATAAAACAGGTACTTGTTTTCAAGAAATACAATGGATGACACGCAGAAAGTTTCTAACAGCTCTTGCAATGATGGATTTCTACTTAGAATGGGCCTTAATGATAACAAAGCTGGAATGGAGGGTTTGGATAAGGAGAAGATCAATAAAATCATCATGGAAGCTACCAAGGTTGGTTTGATTACTTTTTTTCCTGATGCTTTATTTGTGGTCCAGTATTTTAAGGCTCCCTTCCCCAAGTTTTATCCCTCACATGTGTATATGGATAGTATCTTCTTAGAAGAAAGTTATATGTGGGGAGGAAGGAGAGGAGCCATAGTTAGTATACTTCAGAGTGTTGTTGAATTCATCCACAAGGACATTGGGGAGGACAACCGAGTATAGGCTTAAGTGCTCCCTTTTTGTCCAAAGCAGTACACAAATACTGCAGCATTTTCCAGAGGTAATCGTGAAGGTTGCATCTTCCTCTTTTTTTCCCGCTTTCCATTCCTTTTGTCCACCCCATCATTAATCAGCCAAGCAGATTTACTTCTTTTGGTCACCTTCCTGTAACTGATGAATTTGATGTAATCAAGTCTTTTTATAGTCAAATTTTTACTGCCTGTCTTTGTGACTGTCTTCTTGGTATTCCAGAGAAATGGCCAGTAGCATGCAGCTTTATGCTAAAGATCCACAGAGGCCCTCACAACTCTTCAAACCATTGAAATATTTGTCATCCTAGTTGTTACTGGAGAGGTCCAATAGAACAATATAGGGATGATACTTTATCTGAGAAACTCAGGGTTTTCTTACTTTTCCTTGCACAAGTGTGTATTTTTTTTGTTGTCACCATGGCCTGAGATTATGTGCTTTGATGTTTTCCTCATGCATTCTGT
Source organism: Pyrgilauda ruficollis (assembly GCF_017590135.1). NCBI lineage: Eukaryota > Metazoa > Chordata > Aves > Passeriformes > Passeridae > Pyrgilauda > Pyrgilauda ruficollis. Next base: position 1,124,022 of record NW_024529266.1, on the reverse strand, counting down.
GTTGACTGATATTGCTCTGCAGTGATCTGCAGTGGTGGGACAGAGGGAGAAAGGAGGAGAGAGAAAACATGCTGCAAACAGTTCTTATGTAGCAAGCTTTTTCCTTTTCCTGCTTGCAGTTTCACATTGATGATACTTTATATGCTATCTAGCTCATTATTGATAAGTGTTTCTTCTATATATTGTGTTCACTCATTCTGGAAAATAGTGCTTTGTCAGACATATCCCAGATAATGATATTTACATAAAATATTTTGTTGTAGCAATTACTGGTTTATTTCCTGGTATGAAATAGAGTGAACTATAAAATTGGCTTTCAAAACTGACATACAGACATCTAACTACTAGAATATATTTCTGTCAAAAAAGTGCAAGAGTTTATAATTGCCAGATATACATCAAGAAATCCAAAAAGAAGCATTGATTCTTTTCCTTAAGCTTTTCTATAATCTTTAAAATGACACCACAGACACTACCTGCAGTAATGTACACTTGCACAGACTGCAAGAAGGTTTATAGCATTTCAACTGTGAAATAATGGAAGAAATGGAAAAAAAATTAAAATCTTACTAATAATCTCAAGAATTGTGTTGCTTCCCACACCTACATTTTGGCACTCATTTCTTTCCGTGAGTCTCAGCAAGCCATATTTGATGGCATAGGGGAGAAAAGATAAAGGGCATATCTGACATTCAAAACACACCCTAATTTTTTCTAGTTTGATATTTCTTGTAATGAAACATGACGTATTACAGCTCTGCCAACATCTTTTTTATAGTTATTATGAAAGTGGATATTTTTTGCTTTTTATATAAGTGCTTGAATCTGACTTGACTAGGCATAATTCTTGGTATCAGTGACAGTTTGGTGGTCAGACACTTTGACCTAAAGATGTGTTCATTTTTGCAGATTTTACCAAGTAGATCGACAAAAGATTTTTTCTTGCAAGTATTATTTCACTTGTAAGCTAAGACATGTTGCAAGAAAAATACTTTATTTCCTAGTTTTGAATTTTTCTACTTCATTATATGCCCTCCTTTCTTTGTTCTGAGTCAAGAGGGAGAGTCACATTATACATTCTGTACATTATTATTGTCTTTTTATTATGTCTCCTTGTATTCATGCCTTTTTTTGAAGGAACATTTACATATGTGAGAGCAACAGGGCTTTTTTTATACTCATTTGGTTTTCATCATCCTCTTCCAAGTAGCTTCTGATTCTGCAGTGTCCTTCAAGATTAAATGGCCAACAAAATACTCAACATTACAAGTGAATTTGACTTATACAATGTCATTATACATTTCCATATTTATTAAGCTATAATAAATACAGATTAATATTGGAAGTCTGAAAAAATGCTAAAATAAATTTTATTAGAGTTTGGTACTCCATACCTTGGAGGTGTTGCAAAGAATAGTTTGACTTTTATCTACTCTTTCAAAATTTTTATTGTCAAGTGTTAGGCTAAATAAACAAAGTTATTTAAAAACTCCTTAAACTCCTTTGTGCAGGAGAAATATATGTGTCATTTGAAGAGATGTAAAGGACCAGTGGTCTTTTTAGTGTATTTTTATATGAAAATCCAAAGCATGCATTAGGAACCATCTCTGTGTTCTATGTTTTCTGTATCTAAAGATCAAATGTGTTTGCTTAAAGACAAGATAAGGACAAAAAGAAAAATGTAGTGGTTTTGTGGTTTTTTCTTTCAGGGGTCTAAATTTTATGAAAATGAACTTAAGAAAGATCAACAAGTTAACCAACGAATTGAAAAAATGATGCAGCTGAAAGAGAAAATTACAGCACAACAGCTCTTGAAAGCACAGATGCAGGTATTAATCTTCTAAAGACTTCCTGGGCTAAATGTTGGATCATAAACATTTTGGTGTGTTCTGGTTTATTGCATTAAATTTTGCCAACAGGCGCGATGTTAAAGTACCATTTGATGTTAGATATACGAGGAAAACTGCACAATATTTTGATGGTCATCTTAATATAAACTTGTAAGAAGAATAGTTCGTAAAATTACTTTGAAATGCTGTCTAAATGAGTAAAATGAAACAAATCAATTCCTATGTTTCCAAGTCTGACAAGTTTGAAGTTATGTCATTATGATTTATGTAAAGGTTTGTTAAATACTTTGCTAATAAGTGTCCTATCACTATTGAGCTTGGAATTTATGTATATTTGTGTTCAGTGGCCTGTGATGGAATGAGAAAGATCAGAGTTGTCAATAATATGCCTTTTTTAAGCTAATTAATAAAAATCATCATGGGAAGCAGTCAAAAGAAATGCAAGTGTCCGGAAGTAGACGGGTGAAGAGGCTGTTTTTCTTTTCAAATGATAGATAGTAGTCTCCAAAGTATTACAGTGTATGAAACATTTAAAGAAAGGTTGCACACCAAACATTACTAGGCACAACAGTTAAAATTGTTTGTAGGAGCTGAATTCCTCTCCATTTTCATTTGTGCTGTTCTTTAGTCTTAAATGATTGCTTGCTAGTTTTCCTTGACAAGATTCCTGTTTTATTCACTGCACATAGCAGATTGTGTTCACTGAGGGGCAAATTATTCAGTATTTACCGTTGTCCGTAATGTTCGATGGGTGGCTCTAGCTTTATTTGCTGAACTCTAGTCTAATTCAGTTTTGAATACAGAATTACAACATAAAAAACTCTATATTTCCTAATAGAGTTTTTTATGTTGTACCCCACATGCTGTGAATTCTTAATTCTTGCAATGTTCCAGCAAAGTAGACTGATATTTTTTTTTGTTTGTAGATGGAGAGCTGAAACACATGAAGATTAAACACATCCTTTAATTTTCAGTGCCATTGTGAGGATTAGAGGTTGAGGTCTTTTTGGTGTACAACCTTTTTGTTCATTTCAGGTTTACAAACCACTTCAATACTTTAGATGCCAGTGTTTCAAATTTGTTCCAAGAAAAGTTTGCCATTCTGATTACCTCTGAAAAGTTTGTTGTAAGCCTGTGTGTCACAATTGTTTTTAGTGAATCTTTAACATGGATTAGTTATGACTCTGCTTGTCCAGGGTTTTTTCAGTTAGCTAAGGTAGCTTTTAAGTAATATAATTACAGAAAAAATGCTTCTGTTTCCATCCTACCTTCACCAGAGAACTATTTCTTTTACAGAGAATAGTCTTTCTTATAGAATGAATTACATTAATAACACAAATTCTATAAATAAGGTTATTATTTAGTTATGTAATGAGAGAATATGTAGTGCACTTTGTGGAAACCAAAAAATTTCTGTTGCTTTGTCTGTCTTCATGTTGTCTTTTTCAGAAGTTGATTCCTTGATATTGCAATATAATTTTATAATCTTTTAATGTTTCTTATGAAAACTGATTTCTATAGAGGAAAAAAGAAACTTAAGAAGAGACATTCTCTCCTATGTATTTTAATGGGACTTGGGTTTCAAATTCCATGCTTGAATGTACTTCTTGCTGAAGTAGCAGTCATCTTTATTTCCAATAAATAAGCTGTAAAATCAGCTGTCATACTGCATGAGAAATGTCATTAGAGGAGTACAGTAGGCACACTTTTTTACTGGCTAATTTGAGATCCTTACTGCAATATGTAAAAACATATTGCATTTTTGTTCTATTCTCTGTATGACAATAAACTCTGGTTTATGATTGTTGCTGCTATCTTTCTCCTAGCACAAATTCTGACCGTTTTGCTCTCTCCTCTGCTTTTTTTAATTTGTCATATCCTGAATTTTTGTTTCTTGTCCCACATCCACAGATCACCATCAGTCCTCTTTACAAAACAGTCCTTGTTCCAGAGTCCTCATTGAAATTTGTGGACTTGAGGCCAGTCTTCTCTCTCTGTATTTGATATTCTAAATACCTTGCCCTTTTTCTGTTTCTTACCTGCCAGCTACATCTCCCCAGGCCTCCACCTTTTGCTTTGCAAATCTTTGTCTTGTTTGGTTTTCTTAATAATTGCTGTGTATTGTTTAATCAGCTCCATTCAGTTGTGGATATAGTCAGTTCTTATCATCATCTTCTCTATTGTTCTTATCTTTTGAGTTTTTAACTCTACTTTTTAGTACTGCCTTCTGATAAGAGAACTGTTCTGCTAAAATTTTGCAAGTGAATTTCATCTGCAAGTGAATTCTTGTTTGTAGGATGGTCAACGGCTCAGGTATGGTTTCCTAAGCTGGCAGTTGATTTAAGTACTGTAAGGTAAAACCAAACAAAAACATCTCCACATACTGGACTTTTGGACAAAATCCTGGTTACATGATGGAAACAGTAATACGAATAAAATGTAGAGTCTGCAACACAATACTGTTGTTTTTGCCATTAGAATGTGTGGAACTCCTTGAGGTTCAGCAGTAATTTATAATAAATTAAAAAGTGTGCAGCTGCTGCCAGATTTGGAAACTGCTGTACTGATCTTTACTGGTTTTTTTCATCCATGTTGGCTTTATCCCAGATGTTTATTCTGTAAATAATTACCATTGCCTTGCTTTTATTGACTCTTCTGTCTTGCTTTGAAAACTTATATATTCTACTGTGGGATAAGAAAAAAAAGGAGAAGTTTCTCTTCAAATTGTCTAAAAGTAGTTATAAGGAAAATTAAACTTCTAATTATAATTTGTACTTTCTGTTTTTTTGGTGGTTTGGGTTTTTTTTTTTATTTTAGAAATATATATTAAAAAGTATCTCTGCTTTACAAATGTTTATTGAAAGCAGCTTTTAAAAACTTGTCAGCCTGGTTTGCATGTAAGAAATTACTCCACAAATTTTAAGGAGAAGTTTTGTAGTTGCCAAGAATTCTCTGGGTAGATCTGGTTGTGTTGTGTTTTGTTTTGGCATATTACTTTTATCAGTTTTTTTCGCTGAAGAGTAATCTTTTTGTATTTATTAGTTTAATGTAATTTTGCTTCATTCTTTAGGTGTGTGTGTTAGCTAATCAGTAAGTATGATGCTAGCAATATATTTAGGGAGAAAAAGCAAACCAGAAGTTAGTTATAAATGTGATAAATTGAAATGCAGAAGTTATGCTACTAGAGCAGCACTTGATAGTATTAATTACACAATTTGAATTTGAGAGCAACCTGAAAATTATCTGTAAAGTAGAATTTAAAATAAGGATGTTTTTGATGAATTGTGGCATGAATCTTTTTGAATTAGTAATATAATGGAAATAATGTAAATACCCCACTTTTGTTTGTTTGGTTTTTGTTTGTTTCTTTTAATGGCTTCCCCTTTGTGTTTTTAATCTGTCTGAACTAGTTTTCTCAGCCTCAGAGAACATACTGTGCTCTTCTGTATTGAGTAGCTTAGTTTAAGGCTCTGGTCTAGCATTTCATCCCTCATAGCAACTTGGAAGACAACAAAGAAAAGACTTTGTAAATCATTAATCAGCAATTTAAATAGAACATTCCAAGCTCACTTGCCTTGGTTCAAGTGTTTTGAGCTCAAAGACGGTTCTTGTGGGTGAGGTTTTTATGGTTTTTTATTAAGCAGTTCTGTTGAGGGAGGTAAAAAAGAGAAGAACCATGCAAATTGCATGTAAATATTCCTCTCCAGAACTATAAATGCATTATAGTCAGTCCAGAGACATTTCTGTACTGGTTCCGTGATGTCACGAGAGTGTGTGTGTCCTTGTGCCTGCAAGCAAAGTGAAACTTTAGTTCATTTTTGCTAACTCTGTTTCTTGCTGTGTTCTCTTGTTGTGTAGCCTATTGGGACTTCTTACTAGCAGTAGCAGCCTTTTGTGTGTAGATTGATGTTGCCTAGTCATGAGTATGATTAGGTAATCTTATTTTCATAGCACGTTCTTTTGGGTTTTTTTCCTGTATTTTCTCTTCTAGAATGATGTGTGATGCTGCTGCCAACATAGTTACCATAAAAATCCCATGTCAAATATTTCACAATTTTTCATGACAGCACAGCTCATACTTCATTCATAGGTCAACAGTATTTCAGGAACAAGCACATGATATGCATGACTTTTAGTAAAAAAACAAGCATTTCAAGCACAATCAGAGTACTTTGTAAAGCAATCTGTCTCAAAACACCATAGTGCTGATGAAACAGTACTGCTCACATAGACATACATCTTTAACATTTGGAGTGAAACACACTTCGTGTATAGGCTATTCTGTAAATAACTTGTACTCTTCTTAGCAATCTAGCCTTATTTGGTATGGGTTCCTGTGACAAAAATTGGGGACTTTTATTGGGGGATTGACAGTAGCTTACTTTGTAGTAATTGAACATGGATGTTTGAGATGTTATTTCTGGTGAGACAAAATAGATGGATATGTCCTGTGAGCTGCTGATCTTCTCTTCACCATTCTGCGCCAATTTTTTGAAGTGTGATAGCTTTATTTAGGAATGTTAGGAATTCTTTAATAGCATGTTTTCATGGTTTTTTAACAACTTGCATTTCTAAAACTAAGTGCTTTAAGTAAAGCATCGTACTCAAGGGTCTTTACAAAGTTTGTTTGAATCAAATACATTTTTTTTTGTCATGTTATGTGGAGTTTCGTTGTTTGGTGGGTAGGGTTATCTGCTGGTTTTGGCTGGGATAGGGTTAATTTTCTTCACAGGAGCTGGCATGGGGCAGTGTTTTGGTTTTCTGCTGAAAGCAGTGTTGATAATGAAGAGATGCTTAGCTGTTGCCGAGCAACACTTGCACAGAGCCAAGGCCTTTTCTGCTCCTCTCACCACCCCACCAATGAGGAGGCTGAGGGCACACAAGGGCTGTGAGGGGACACAGCTAGGACAGCTGACCCCAACTGACCACAGGAATATCCCAGACCACATAGCATCAGGCTCAGCCTACAAAGTGGGGTGTAGATAAATGAAGGACGGACTTTTGCTGCTTTGGCATTTATCTGCCCAAGTGACTCCTACATATGATTAAGCTCTTTTTCCTGGAAATAGCTGAACACCTGCCTGCCCATGGGAAGCAGTGAATGAATTCTTTTTGATTTGCTTGCATGCACAGTTTTTGCTTTCTGTGATAAATTCTCTTTATTTCAACCCATGGGTTTTTTCATTTTTATTCGTCAGACTCTTCCACCATGAGGGATTGAGTGGCTGCAGGAGCTTAGTTGCCAGCTTAGGCTAAGCCACAACAGCTGTGGTTTTTTCCATTGGGTTTTGGGGTGGTTTTTTTCAGCAATTGCTGCAGCAGCATTCTCTCTGAGAACAAGTTTCTTCCAAAGCTTTGTTGAGGTTTTTAGTTGGTACTGGTGTGGTGGGGATTGGATTTGTTGAGGTTTTTTTTCTCTAACTATATACAAGATTCATCTGAGTTTTAGGATCATCTATACTGTTGCACTTCTGCCAGGTTAGTAGTATTTAAATTACTGGTTTATTCTGTTCAGGTGGACAAACTTGTGATAGAACTGGAACAGAACCGTAACCTTAGCAGTACAATTGTACACATTGACATGGATGCCTTCTATGCAGCTGTGGAAATGAGAGACAATCCAGAGCTGAAGGAAAAACCTATAGCAGTGGGATCAATGAGTATGTTGGTAAGGCTGACTGTTAAACTAATACAAAAATCAATTGCATGAACCTTAAGCCTAATAAACAATAAAACAATAGCAGCAATATAATGACACTGTTTTATATGAAGTGTGGAAAACCCAAAAATAATAAAGGAAACAGCAATTGTTAGACTTGACCATGTAGGCTGGGTTTTTCAGTAAAAAGTGTACTAATTAAAATTTAAAGTATGTAAGCATGCTTTAAATGAAAAGGCAGGAGGAGGGGGAGTGAAAATGTGTATAAACTCTTGGCTTTGTCAGTCTTTTCTGTACGGAGATACGTGATTAGAACTTTTATTATTTAATTCTAAACTTAAAGTTTGATTACTGAACACTAAACTTACTTAATCTCTCTTAAGTCCACCTCAAATTACCATGCTAGAAGATTCGGGGTGCGTGCAGCCATGCCAGGATTTATTGCTAAAAGGTTATGTCCACATCTAACTATAGTACCACTAAACTTTGAAAAATACGGCAAAGTGAGTAGAGAGGTAAGTCTGAAAGTGGTCTCTAACCAAAAGTGAGTGCATTGTTTTTAGACTGTGTCAATAACATCAGTTCTAAATAGTATAAAAAGTGATAATTTAAATATTAAATTCTTCAGTAATGTAACTTTAAACATAAGCCTAACAAAATATTGGTGCTCTTGGACAAGGAGATGAAAAAGCATTGCGTTTACCCAGTCTGTCAATTCTACTGAAGTTAGTAGTGTTGTTGATAGAAGTTTTGAAAAATCTCTTGAGCTTTATTATTCTTAAAAGTTAAAATCATGGAACATAATCTAGTTACTAGGAAGTTGCAAGTACATAGGAGACATGGAGATGATAATTTCGTGCAATGCGTAATCATACTTTTGAATACTAATTACTGGAGAGAAAAACAAAGCATTAGTGACTTATAAATGCAAATTGATTTTTTTGAAAAATAAGGGACTTCATAGAGCAAAAGAAATATGGAGAAAAGAAATAATGTTTTGCTTTAATGGAAGTAGTTTTACTTAGTGCCAGAGCAAAGTTATGATAGATAAAATCCTGTTTAAAAAAAAAAGGATAAGAGGTCTTTTGTACATTTTAAATCAAACTAGTGCATGACGCAAGTCTCCTGACTTTAAAAAAATTGTGTCAGGCCTTCATTATTTTTATGAAGCAACAAATGTACAAATATAAAGTAAGATATTAGTTGATTTTTTTCACATCTGGAAAAAAAAAAGAAAAAAGGCATATATAAATATGCCATATTTCCGAATGGGTTTGAACTTAAGGATCTTGGATTTCATTATATGTATTTCACAGTGCATATTTCATTTGTTGTTTGATAGGGTAAAGTATTAACAATTAGAGATCTGGCTTGGTCTGGATTTTCAGTTATGTTTTTCTCTTGGGATTTGGATTGAAAGTAGTTAAATTTATTTCAGTTTGTCTTTTAAAGTTTATAGTGAATCCTATCTTCATTGAGTTTCAGAAAGATGAAGTGCATGTGGACAAATGTTGTAATACCTAAGAACTTGACTCAAACTGATAGGAAAAAACATAGAAAAAACCATAACATAGTCAGATTTTCCTCTTAAAAAAGATAGAGGAGAGAAGGTAGAGCTTTCATTTTGACCTTTTATTTTATTATGTTTCCTTCTAGAAAAATGGACTTACAACTAAGGTTTTCCCAGTGGGTTTTGCCTGTGGCATTAACCACTGCTCTGAAATATTTTCTGTAACTTCAGTTTAATGTAACTAAAACTTAGGATTTTGTTGTTGCTAGTGGGTTTCTTTAACCTTTGTATATGTGATATCTGACACACTGAGCACAGAAAATGACATCAGTTTATCTCCTTTGCTGAGTTTTCAGGTCAACAGAGTTTTATTCAGATGGTTATTGTAGTGTCAGTGAACCCAGTGGCTGTGCAGTCCTTATACACTTATCTTACTAACCTTTGCTGTTAAATACACTGCTCAAAATCTGTTTAGCTCTCACTTAACTATTAATGCCTCACTACTTGGAGAAGCATTGCTGTAATTTTACAATATCAAGAAGTAATTTGTATTGTTAGTATCGTTATTATTTATTGATCATCTGGAACTTTCAGAGTACATTTGTTCATCTCCTGATTTTGTGTCAAGATCTGCTCTTACAGCAACATGGCTTTAAACTTTTACTATGTGTTTATTGAGGTTAGAGAAATACTGGCTGAATATGATCCCAATTTTATGCCTATGGGCCTAGATGAAGCCTACCTGAACATAACAGAACACTTGGAGGAAAGGCTGAACTGGCCTGAAGATAGAAGAAGGTTCTTTTTTAATACAGAAAGCACTACAGGAATAGGTAAGCAAATTACTCACTTTTCATGAGGTCACCTGACACTGAGACAGAGTGTTTCTTTCAGAGATCTTAGGCAGAACCATGAAAGCATTAAATCATAGTTAGAATTTAAGCTTTATTTTCCTTAGTAGGGTTACTTTATTACAATAGTACAGAATTTGTCATTCAAATGGCAAAGGATTTCTACAAGCAGAATCAGTGCAGTGCAATCTATAAGTAGCAAAATAAAAAATTTATAATACAATATGACCTGTACTGGGTGAATAGCACACAGTTTGCTGTATCAATATAACAATCATAATCTAGACTCAATATAAAAGAACATAAGTAACTCCCTCAATCCTCAAAGGAATCAGATGAAGGCAGAGGTGTCCCTGGCCATTGGGATGTCCCAGGTCTCACTGTCCAGCTCTGGTCCCAGGTCTCTGTCACATTTGACAGGTCCTCCTCAGAACCTGTCAAAGGTGACAGAGAGACAGCTCTGGGGGTGCAGGCACTGCTCTGGGGCTACAGGCAGGCAGTGCTGTGGAGGGTGCAGGCAGTGCTGTGGGGCTGCAGGCAGTGCTGTGGAGCTGCAGGCAGTGCTGTGGGGCTGCAGGCAGTGCTGTGGAGGGTGCAGGCAGTGCTGTGGAGGCTGCAGGCAGTGCTGTGGAGGCTGCAGGCAGTGCTGTGGGGCTGCAGGCAGTGCTGTGGGGCTGCAGGCAGTGCTGTGGGGCTGCAGGCAGTGCTGTGGAGGGTGCAGGCAGACACTGCTCTGGGAGCTGCAGCTTCCCAGTGCTGCAACAGGGTCACCCACAGCACTGGGCTGGCCGGGTGTTGGGATATGCAGGAGGACAAGGAGCGGAGTGAGCACGGCAGCAGAGAATGCTGCTTGCCTTATGAAATGGCATAAGACATGCTGACCACATTACATGGGGTTGGGAGCAGGGGTTGCCAGTCATGTGCTTATAAGCTTCAGATAAGCTGCACCCACTAAAAGTGTAGATACTTCAGTCGTTCCATAATTTGTCCTCTCATATATTCTCTGCATCCAATTTAGTTTACAGATTAACTTTCTGTACTGCTCACCTCTGAATAAAATGTACATTGCTAATGACTTGGACTTGGAGAATTTATTTTCTTTTAATGTGAATAAAATGTTTGAAAAGTGGTGCTAGATTTTCTAAACCAAATGGTGTGGCTTAGGTCTGCATTACAATTCAGCTTGATAATCTTGGAAATAAGTAGCAGGAGCACTGCAGGATTTTAGAAATGTTCAAGATATTACTGGATTTCACTTGTATTTCCACTTGAGAATAATAGAAGATACGTAGTCATACAAATGGTTGAATGATGCACAAACTGGAATATTTATACTACCTGTATTCAAAATTTCTAACAGTCATTAAGAGGATAATCAAGTGTACACTACTACAGAAAAGCATTAATAAAATAGAAAGCAGCAAACTGGCATAGTCTTTACAAAATCAGTGTCACTGATATGTGGTCATGTGCTTCTTCACACTTGCATGATACCTTTGTTCCTCTCAAACACAAGTGCTCAGAGTGTGAAACTGTAATAGTAATGTTAGTACAGTCAAATAAAGGGCTGCTGACATTACTTGTTCTGTTATGCCTGCAGTTGAAAATGAGAAGGTCATCAGGCTGATCATTCTAGAACTAGATATTCCAGACCCCTAATTTTATTTGGAGAATATTGAAAAAAATTCTGTGCAAGAGAGCATCTGACCTCCAATCTGATATAAAACAGCAATGATAAAATCTCACTGGTTTTGCTACAGTAACAGGCCATTAAACCTTTTGCTTTTCTGGAAGTTATGTCCAGTTTACTAGCCAATTCCTTCAATGTCAGCCAAGCTCAAATCATAGCAAAAATGAAGCAGTTACATCTCTCCAGTCTTTAAACAACAAACAATGCAACTGCTTTCTCTAAATAAAGATAGAAAGAAATAAAACTGCTTATGAACACTGAAGCCACTGAAGAAGGAAATCAGTCTGTATGGACGTATTAATTGTTCGTGTTTCTGTCTAACTTAGATAAAGATTGTATGAATGTGTCTGCCAAATTTAATGAAGGTGAAGTCTCTTCTTCACCAGTACTGTTTGAAGACAACTCATCTCTGATGGATGGCGAACATGAACAAAGAGGTCTATCAGTGGAAAACTCAGTTGTCTTTGGAACTTCTGCAGAGGAAGTTGTGAAGGAAATTCGCTTTAGGATTGAGCAGAAAACTCAACTGACTGCTAGTGCAGGTATTCAGACACACGGGAAAATTAATCTTTGTATTTCCATAATGTCTTCTACTTTCATCTCAGAGGGCATTAATTAAGAATTTACCCTTGCCACAGTCTACTTGTGCAACAAAAATATGCTGTCTTTGAAGTCTGCAAAGAATGGGACTTCCAGTTATTTCAAGAGATGTCATGAATATCCAAGCCACTACTGTTTATTTTCTTTTTTACTCTTTTTTAAATTAAAACAGTTATGTCATTTTGCTTCTTTCTACTTGAAATAAGAGTAAGCAGTGAGGAAGAATGAGCAGTGCACTTGAACTAATCTTAGCACAGCTGGTTAGTCTAGTGCATTGTGTAAATTGCTTTTGTTAGACGGTGTGTCATAATGAAATCTATCACTGATTTGTATACTGCTTTTAGTTTGAATAGCAGATGTGTGCTATTATGTGTTTCTAATTTCACACTGTTCTTGCTTAAAACAATATCAAAATTCATTAAAATGTTAGTCCTGGAGAAGTAAATATATGCTGAAGTTAATGAACTCTTTAATAGCTTTTTAATATTTATCAATCAAGTTCTATGTCTTGACTTCAGAAACCCACTTTTAAACCTCAGCTATTTCGATTGACTAAAACCAATGTGTGTCTCTAGCCACTTTGTTTGGATGCCATCCAAACTGCTTTATGAACAGGTCAGTGAGGCATCAGGAAACGGTGAGCTTTATGAAGCAGCTGCAGAGAGTCAGGAAAATGTGGAATGTAAGCAGAGGTGGAGAAACAGCTAGTAAGAAGCAGCAGGATGAAACCCCCTCCCATGTATGTTATCTCATGAATAATAGCAGAATAATGGTTTTGCTTACTAAAGTTTTGTCTTCTTAAGGATAAGTCAGTGTGTAGAAAACAGGCATAGCTTTTACAAGTGCAAATGGGTTTTAAGCTCCAAAATTAAAAATAATTAAAAGGGTAACTGAAAAAATACTGATAATCAATAATAAGTAGAGTTATTTCTGCCATCTTGAATAATATGTTATATCAGTGAGCAGACTTCTAGGGCTGTAGGACAAAATTATTATTTCTTTTGCTAAACAAATTTCAGAGTTAATTTGTAAAAACAGTTACTTTGATAGGAAAGAGCTATCCCTCCTAATTCCTCTGTTGTCTGTGAAATATATATAAATTTATAATTACTACATTCCAATGGTAGCCCACAAAATAATAGAATTTATAAAAGTCTCTCAAAAAAAGGCTTTTTGCTGAAATACAGGGAAGAAAGGTCTACTTACTTAAGAGTTCATTGTAACTACCATAGTACATATTTTCTTTCTTGCCACAATCACCATCATAAAATTATTGACTCATGTAACTGATGTCATTTTTAAGGACTTACTATTTAAGCCCTCTCGAGTTAGTGCTTATTATGTTACCCTGACTGTCTTAAAATACACTTTATTTAAGTTATATTTTATGTGTTACATGTGTTTGTGTTCTTTCAGGATAGTCACAAAATTTCTTTGCAGAATTGTATCAAATGTGGTTATCAGTAATCATAATTCTTTTCCTTAATTTAGTTTTTGCCAAGTATAAAGACTACTCCGTGGCTTATAAATATTGGGTAGTTGAAATTAAACTTTGTCTTACGTTTTTTTAAATTACCGTGTTTTTGTTTGTTTTTAAGGAATAGCACCAAATACAATGTTAGCAAAAATGTGCAGTGATCGTAATAAGCCTAACGGCCAATACAGAATTTCTCCTGAGAGACTAGCAGTGCTAGACTTCTTAAAAGATTTGCCCATTAGAAAGGTAAGAGACACGAGGACATTTACTGTTCTGTCATTATGTTTTTATGTTCTAAAGCAAGATTTTTATTGAAGAGGTAGAATTTTCTAGGTAATCTTCCATGTTGTGTTTGATTCGGATTTTCTTAGTAATGGATCTACAAATTAAAATTTTTCATTATAATGTTACATACTCTTCTAGGTGCCAGGTATTGGAAAAGTAACAGAGAAGATGTTAAAAGCCCTTGGAATTGTAACTTGCTCAGAACTTTACCAGCAGAGGGCGCTGCTTTCTCTTCTTTTTTCAGAAGTCTCTTGGCGTCATTTCTTGGATATTTCCCTTGGCTTGGGCTCAACACATTTGGAAAAGTAAGTCATGGAGGTTTCTTCCTTCTGTGTTAACATTTTTCTGAATGTTTCCTTGTGTATGTTACATACTGAACATATTATTTAATTAGCAAATATTATGGAAATACGCTTGTTTAATATATTTTTTTAAATGTCTGATGCCTGTTACTGTTATGTCTAAGATGCAGTATCCAAACATGAAAAAACAAAGGTTTGTACAGCCATGTCTAAATATGAAATCCAAAAAATCTCATCAGGGAAGCTGTACATAAGTGCATGTCAAGAGATCTAGGATAACCTTATAATTATCAAAATAGCTAAACATAACTGAGATGTCCTAAGAAGAGTTGTGCACGCCCTTTTCTTCAAAAACAATGCACATTCATTGGTGTTTATGATTCTGGGATTATAATGAAAATCACAAAGGTATTTGATCTTCTCTGGTGGTGAATTGTCGGGAAGTTTCTGTGTCTCTTATCAGGATTACGTATTTGTAATATCAACATGTGAATTTGGTGGAATAGAACTGAAGATGATTATATCCTTTTTAATACATGTTCCTTTAAGTTTGGCTGTACTTTAATGGCTTTTAGCCTCCTTTTTAGGATGGGAGAAGTCAGTCTTAGCAGTGTATATATCTTTTCAACAATATTTGTCATTTCTAAGCCTGTCCTGGAGACAAACATGTTCTTTAAAAAAACCCAAAACATAGCATTTTACTGTTTGTTTAACTAAGAGCCTTAATTAAGAATTGACTCCTTTTTAAAATATATTCCTTTCCACAGCACTGAAATTCTATTTTAAAGCAGCTTGACAATGATTTGATTTTATTAGAAGTTCCAAAGTGTCTTATGCGCTTCTGAAAGACCTATTCTGTATTATATCTGTAATTTCTCTGACAATAATCTTCCCTTTTTTCATTTGACTACAAAATAATATAGGTAGTTAGCAGTTTGAAGCCCAGTAATGTGCTAGCACAAATTTTTGTGGGGTATTTTTTCTATTCAGAGTATAAAAATATTTTTTTAAAATATGTGGTAAGACTGACTTGGTGAAGGTGACTTGATAAAAGATAAAACACAATTTTCAAAATATTTTTTTCAGTTGATATATAAACAGACCTTGGATAGTCTTTTAACAGTTGGTGCACTCTTTCTTCTTATTCACCCTAGTTAGGTGGTTAGGTGTTTTACAGCCTGGGATATATCCCAGTACATTTTGGAAGAAAAAAGGAAATTTTTTTTTTTTTGGTCAGCACCAACCTGATTTCAGTGATTTTTGTGTAGAGAAAGCAAACACTTAATATATTAAAACCTGGGTCTTCAGTAAATAGTTAATCTTATTGTGTCTGACTACCTTCTTTTAAGAAAATCTGACAATACCAAATTTCTTATTTCCAATAATTGAAAACAGAAGAATGACCTGAAATTGCTCTGATGTATCTCCTTATACGCAGAAGAGTTGTTAAAGGATACTCAATTAACACTGAGAAGAAAGAAAGCAACAAACAAAAAAAGCTTTAACACATCAACTTTAAGCTGAACAATCTTTTAGCCTGAAAGCAAAATATTTCCTCAAATCCTCAGATAAAAGAAATATTCAAACATACATGTATGTATGGGATTCTAATAGCCATGCTTCACAGTTATAGCTAAGACTATAGGCATAGGATTTGTAGTTTGTTTTCTTTTTGAATCAGTCTTTCTCTGACATAATAGGTGATTTCTGAGGGAATTTTTTATTTGTTTGGTTTTTTAAACTTTTTTTTTCAATAAGACATCTGTGTCTGATCTATGTCTTTACTTAATCTACAGTATTTTTTGAATTACCGTTTTTGCACTTGCTTAAAATTCATGTAAAAGATTTGTAGAAAAAATTAACATCCCAACTTCGTAGAAAAGACTACTGTTAGTTATTTGAGCATGATTGGTTGACTCTGAGTTTATTGAAAAGGTAACATTTCTACGTCAAGTAAGTATAATCAACTTTTTTCTCTTTAAAGGGATGGAGAAAGAAAAAGTATGAGCACTGAAAGGTATGCTTCTTTAATATTGAAAAAACTACATTAACCATTGGAAGCACTAAATACCAAGTAATGTATACTTTTATTAGTCGTATAATTTTACTGTGTATTTATTTAAAAATGCACATATACAACAGGCTCACTAAATCAGATTCAAGCTTTGATTATTTTTTGTCCTTGGCTCCAGAACTCCATGGAGGTATTTTTGTTTGAGTATTCTCTTATCATCCAATTCTGCTAGAGCCTTTAATGCATCAAAGTGATCTTTAAACCATAAGATAAGGTGGAGATATATAAGGACCTGAAATTTTTTTATCTGTTTAAGCTTAATGTCAATATCAGTGTAGTAGTCTGCAGTCATTTGTATTTCCTAACTAAAGTTTTTACCAGAGTAAAGTCTCTTAAGAAGGTAGTTAATTTTTTAAAAATTAGTTCTGCCAGGAGAATCTGTAAAGCACTCTAATAATTATCTCCATCATCATGTGTCTTCTTAGAAAAGGTGGTAAGAAAAGATGCTTAGTCCTGTCATTTTGTGACTTGATAGCTGTGAGCAGCTTAAAAAAGCGTAATGCGATTTTGGTACCATCACAGGTGAAAAATTTATGGCTTTGGTGTTGTGCTGCCTTGCAATCAGACAGATATTTTGGACATCTTTATAGTATCTTTCTGTACTGCTTTTTTTCCTTTATTTTTTTCCTCCAAGGGAACGGTTTTAGACCAGAAATGTCTACAGGCTTCTGAGATCATGAAACTACTTTATATGGGGGAAAAGACACCTCTGAAATAGCATTCTCTCTATCCTATCCCTTTCAAGCCTTGGACTTTCACAACTTCTCAGTCGCTGCAGTATTGTCTGAATAGCATGAGTTACTCCTTGGATAGCAGTATGGGACCCCCAGTGAAATACTCAGCCGATTAGTTTGACAGCATGCAAACATTCTTAGGGGAATGTGAATCATAATAGAGGATGTCTTTTTGGTTCAGTCAGGTAAAACTGACTATAACTTAGTGATACAAAATCCACTGTAATTTTATTGACCTTATATTTGTAAATATAAAGCCTGACAATGTGAGACCTTTCCAAAGTCTGTGCTGTCTGTAAGTTTTGCTTTCTATTTCTCTTGAAACAACTGAAGGTTGCTTTTCCTGTGATGTTATTACTGAAAAGCAAATGTACAACAAAAAGATAACACTAATTTCTGTCCTAAGAAGCTCTAGCAAAGGCAGTTGGCAACATTTTTTGGCAGAAAGACAGCTTTTCCTCCTCTGAGGCTAGACATAATTATCCTAGTTGGCATCTTATTCTTAGCATCTGCATTATCTATTTCTGATACTTGGCTCTGATGTTGACCTCCATCTCCTGGCTTTCTTCTGATGTTATACAGTGTATACAAATGAGATTAAATACCAATAACTTGGCTGGCTCTATGAATTCACTTACTGTTAGTCTTCTGCCTTGCAAATGCTTAAGCATTAATGACATTAAATTTGAATAATTTTCAAATAGTGCATGAAAAATTGAAACCAAATTATTTCATTATTTGAAGGGTCTTTGAAACATTTTGCGAAAAAAATATCCCTATTAATAATTATTGTGTCTTATTATTGTGTATAAGACTTTTAACCTATATAACATTCTTCTGATTATAGTATTGTTTAACTGTATAAAAATACTTCTAGATTGCAGACACTGAACATACTATAGGATTCATACTGAAAAAGATGATATTTTTGTCTTAGAACATTCAGTGAAATAAACACAGCAGAAGACCAGTACAGTTTGTGTCGAGAGCTCTGCAGAGACCTTGCTCAAGACTTACAGAAAGAGGGACTTAAGGTATTTATATTATTTAGGTTACGTGCAAAAAGATGCTTTGCACTCCAATAATTCTATGCAGTTTTAGTATAAGTGCTTTCAGTAAGCATTGTACCATGCAATCTTTCTTCAGAAGCCTGCATTCTTTAATTTGCAGACGTTTAGGATGACTTAGGCAGCATTTTGTTGTTGTGCAAGTGGCTATCTAGCAATATGTGTAGGATAAAAATTAAATCGAGTTTTGAAATATGAAAAATTAATCAAGTTGTTTGGCATGTAAACATTTTATGCTAAAAGCATAATGTTTGCAAGGCAATAATAGAGCTCATCATCCATAAGACATGTTTTGGTCAATTGTGTAATACTAATGTATTTAAAACACTGTTTCTCTCCTGTATACATACAGGACCCAGTCAATAGCCAGTTTCTTAGTTTTAAGATCTTGACATGTGCCGAATTTGCTAACCAGTTACTCACACCATTCAATGGTATCAATAGTACAAACAGTCCCTTTATTCCTTCTCCCGAGATACCTGTTTTTTACTTGGAAAGAGTAAATATTTTCTTTGAAGGTCTTACGGTAAAGCAAGGGATTACATTTACAGCCTAAAATAATTGTTGTTAATGTTCAGCCATAAAAGATTGTCTCAAAAGATGACAGTTTGAAAGGGAGATGATCAGCTAAGGAGGACAAAGGAGAGAAGCTTACAAAAGCACCAAAGAGAGTGCTAGTTATTTACATTTGGATGGATATTATAAATCACACAAATTGTTTGGGAGGTGCTGCCAGGGAAATATCTGCACCAAACACAAATACTGTGTGTGGTTGTGATAGCACTGTGCAGGAGGAAGTAATTTTTCTATGAATCTGTAATGGGGTATCACTTTTTTGTTCTTCATAGTTAGGATATCCAGCACTGAAAATTTCCATATGAGGAAATAATTTTTTTTAGATGGGATAGAAGTTGCATCTGTAGCCAAAACATGAACTCAATTGAACATGCACTAGTGGCAGAAGGTCTGCTGAGAATTGCAGTCAAATGACCCAGTTTAACTTTGGCAGAAATTTAGGGGCAAGTACAGAATTTAGGGGCAAGTACAGAATCATGCAGACAAATTCTTGGGAGTGCCCCTTGATGTGCACAGATAAGCACACAGTGAATATAAGCAGACTTAACTATGGCTTAAGAGCCCTTATATAGATTCTACATAATAATTGTTTTTGTGTCATACGTGACATATCTTTTAAACCTTCTTTATAATTGTATTTTTTCCTAGGGTAAAACAGTTACATTGAAGCTTAAGAATGTGAACTTCGAAGTTAAAACAAGAGCTTCAACTGTGCTGTCTTCTGTTTCTACTGAGGAGGAAATATTTACTGTTGCTAAAGATTTGTTAGCAACAGAAATTGGTAGTGTTGCTCCTCACCCTCTACGGATAAGACTTATGGGTAAGATATTTCAAATTCATTCTTCCTTTTCAGAGTCAGAAAATCTGATAGTGTTCTGAAATAACACACCATACTTTAAAGTAAAACTGGTATTAACGCATTTACCATTTTTCTATTGCCCTGGTAATTTTTTCAAAGTGAAACAGATCTGTGCTGAGTGAGTAACTTAGGAAGTTTTACTAATTGAGGTCATACTTGTTTTATGCAACAACAGCCACGTCATCATGACCGTAGAAACTTCATCATAGCAGCGCTTAATTCTGCTTCTTTAGAAGAACTTTTAAATCTACTTTGCGCCACAACAACAGAAGTGCTTACAGATATGAAAATGCAGTGTTCTGCAGGAGATGTGAACATTTCTAATAGTAAACTCTGTGTTGTGACCCTAAGACATGTGTTTCAGGTCCTTATGCTTTCTACTTAAAACATTGAGTGGTATATAAAATTTACTTGTCTAAGATATTAGAAAGTACTGAAGAAAAATATGTTTTGATGGGTGAAGTTCATGCAAAACCTTCAGACTGAATTCTGTGTAACTGTATTTATAACTTTGTGTTATAAAGCAATGAGTTAAAACTTACTAAACTTAGTTAACTTAGTTAAAACTTACTAACTTAGTACTAAAATTAATAATATGGTTGGACTAGTGCTTGGGTCTGATAAAATGGTATTGACATTGTGATGTGTTTGGAGGTAGGTTAGCATCTTTTTAAAGATAAATTTTGCCTTTATTGAGTGAATGTATACCTCAAAAGGTGTTAATTAGGAGTTGTTATCAAGCTTTCATAGAATTGTTATTATAAGTTTCTTTTTCATCATTAGGTGTACGAGTATCAGGATTTCTAACAGAAGAAGAAAAGAAATACCAACAAAAAAGCATTACTAGTTTCTTAAAATCAGGAAAAGAAATTGGTTTCTTTAGGCTTCAGCCAGAGAAGTCCAACCAAGAGTATTTCACAAAAAATGCAGAAGCACCTCATAGAAGGAGTTTTTTCGATCAAAAGCGAGCAGCAAGACAGCTAAACAGTAATGATGATAAATCATCAGCAAATTTTGTGGAAGAAACAAAGAAAGTCACAGATTTACCGAATTCTAATGTTTGTAAGATCTTCACATGTCCTGTGTGCTTTGAGAAGCAAAGCAGCAATAATTTGGAAGAACTTAATAGACACATTGATGAGTGCCTCAGTGGGATGTGTGTTAAAGATACTATGGAAATATCCAAGAACGACAGTTCAAGAAAAAATACATCTAACTTTCTTCCACAATTTAAAAATGAGTGGGTTGATAAATGTCAAAAAAATGAAACAGATCAATTATCAGGAACAGACCAGTCTGCAAGTGTATCTGACAGCTCTACTGACAATAGCACAGAAAAATTTGGTCAGATAATACCTGATAAATCTCCCAGAGAACAACAGCCTAGCAATCTCAGTGACATTGCTAGAAATGTGTGTATGAAACAGTGTCTCTTCCCCAAACTAATATCACAAGACAGTGAAGACCATTTTGACAAGACTGAAGATACAGAAGGAAGTAGTTCATCCTGTTTCTTTGAAGCCAAAGAAGACGGTGTTCTTGTTTGTCCAGTTTGTAATTTGGAACAGAAAACCACTAATCTTATGTCATTTAATAGACATGTTGATGTCTGCTTAAATAAAGGCCTTATCCAGGAGCTGACAGAAAAAGAGGATTTTCCTACTAAGACATATAATATGAAAAACTCAAACAGAGTTTTCTCTGGTAAGCATGTGCATTAGTATATATTTAATTATTCAAATTGTCTTGCTTTTGCAATTAAGATACTTTGGCAGTGGTGTACTTTGAACTTTTTGGGACTTGGAAATTTTTTTTCAACAAGTTTATTTAAGGTCTATATAGGAGTGAACATTTTTATTTAAAAAATATCAGTTGATTTTCATCACAAACTAGATTTATGAATGTGATGTTAATTTGTCAGTGCCCTCCCATTTGCCACAAAAGTGACACAGGAATTACTGCTCATTTATGGAAATTGTACACTGGTTACACCCAACCATATTCAGAAAGGTGTTTGTGAGGTCACTGAGATTGAAGTGAAAACATCAACTTGTATTGTTTCAGATTCAGTTAACAGAGAGGCTCCATTATGTCATGTGCTGCAAAAATAGAGAGATGAGAACTAGAGCTTAAAGGAAGAAACTTGCAATTCTGTTTTATAGCTTATAAAACATATCACGTAACTCCATCTGTAACATGCCACAGCAGTATCATTCATGTTTTGTGAAATAGTTTCTCTTTTTGACAAAGAGTTCATCTTCAGCCAGATTAGAGTGCATGTGCAGGCAGTAAAGTATCTGCCTAAAGTAGTCCCTAATCTATTTTGGGAACTTTATAAAAGGAAATTAAAATGCTAGTGTGTTAGAATTTTCAAAATACAATTAAAACTTAAAATAAGAATATTTTACAAGAAAATTTTTAAAGTGATATTGCTGTTACATGTGCAAGCATGATTTAATTTAAATGGAAGACTTACTTTAAGTGAAGTTTCTTTTTTGCCCCCTGCAGGATAAAAAAATTAAAACCATGATTTTTAACTACCACCTTGAAAATCAACATTATGCTGAAATATTTCTGAAAACTGTTACAAGGTTCAAAGTAATCCCTTACAATTCAGTAACATAAAGGCTTTTTGGTTTTCTCTTTTAAAAATGGTAATATAAACTACAGTATTCAAATTGCAGATAATAAAATGTTACCTGCTTCTTGAGACAGATTAAATTTTTAAAAAAGTCCTTCCATGTATGTAATTTCAGAAGCATTCTTTCTTTATTGAAGTAACTAATTTTGGTTGTTTTGAATTACTTTTAAGGAGGTTTAAGCAAAGGACAGCCATGCACAAATCCATCACAAGGAACAAAAAGGTAAGTAGTTTTTGGAAGTTTGAGTATGCAACTTGTTTTAAAATAATGAAGTCTAGAAAAATATTCAGTGTTGTAAAACCTGTGTTGGTATGCATTGTATATTTTAACCTCTTACTTTTTTTATTTTCCTCTCCTTTGTTTAACCCTAGGTCTGGACTAACAGCTTCACAGTCAGTATCAAAAAAACCCAAGTCAAGCAATTCCAAACATACAATCAAAATGTTTTTTAAATGACTGTGTAGCAATGTGTTCTATATGAAGCATTTCATAGAGTTTTATGACTGCAAGTTAATTTAGCATTGGCAGTAGGCTGGATTCAGGTTCCTGTCATTTTGGAACCATTCCATATCTGTGTAATAAGAACATGATGTCTGAGATGGAAGAAGCGGTAAAATGAAGGGTTTTTTCTTTTCTTTTTTTTGAAGAATAATACTTCTTTTCCCAATTGTTTCTAAGAATCAGAATTTGCTAGCACTTTGATTTAGCTCCCTAGAATACACATGAATTATTAGCTAGGGTGCTGCACTGTACTTGCTGAAGGCCATCTTCTCACACCTGAACTTCTGTCTTCCCTATTGTAAAAATACAATAGTGAGATTAACTGTGTGATAACAGAGTTGAGTTGCTGGATTTCAGCTAATGTCTGTCTTCATAGTGGACACAAAAATGTGTTAGTCTCGCAGTTACACAGGGTAAGAACAAGAACTTAGAGCACTATGAAGCTCTTATTGTTACTGAAAATTACTAAAGTAAGAGTTGATTGACCAGATCTGAAGGACTCGTCGTGGTGAGATGTGGGAGGCCATGGGTCGGGCCTTGAAGTAGGAATGCCCTGGGAAGAAACTCCTTTCTAGTTCAGGGTGAGAAACTTTCCCATGAGGTCACAGCCCCCTCTCAGACACCCACCTGCTCCAGTGTGGGTCCCTGCACCCCCCTCACCTCCATGGGCTGCAGGGGTATCCCAGCTCCAGTGCCTGGAGCACACCATGTTCCTGCTTCTCCACTGACCTTGGTGTGTACAGAGCTGTTCCTCTCACGTATTCTCACTCTGTTCTTCTGTGGTCACAATTACAATTTTGCAATAATCTTTTTTCATTTCAAATCTCTTATCAGAGAGACCTTACCACTTGGCTCAGTCTTGGCCAGCAGCAGGCCCATCTTGAGCTGGCTAGAATTGCCTTTTCTGGATATGGAGGAAGCTTCTGGCAGCTTTTCACAGAAGCCACTCCTGTAGCATCCCTGCTACTAAAGTTTGGTTATGCAAACCCAATACAAAATTGTGCGTGTTTCTGGTTTACAAGTCTTTTTTTTCCCCTACTTCTTACAGGTTTTTATACCATGCTTATTACTGCTTTCATCTGAAGAAGGCCTTTAGTTCATGATTAAGCATTGTTGACAATTTCTGTGATAAAATGTTTCTTGTGGAGAAGACTGTATAAGCAATGTCTTTATTTTGCATTTTCCTCAGTGACTCTGTGTTATTCAATTGATCTTAAATTAAAATATCTTTTTATTAATATGTGACATTTTATTTTTAGCTGTCCTTAATTAAGTGTAAATTATTTCCTGTATGTGAGCCATTCCACACTTAGTATATCCATAGTTCTGAAGCATGTGAATGATCTAGGTTAGCAGCAGATGCCACTTCTTGTGCAATGTTAGTACCTCCTTATTTAAGGTATACATGTAAGTACTTAATCTTGAATTCCTCTTTTAGTTGAATAACAGAGAAAAAGGGTAGTGATTCTGTGATCTTAATGTTACTTCCTCTGCCATTTCTAAAGAAAGAAATTTAGACAGTCTATACGTTCAACCAGCTTGGGTCTCATCTTACATTTTATTTTTATATTGGCTCTGCTCATTTCTGTATGAAATTGTTATCTTAAGTATTAAAGGAAATGCTCAATTTCCTGTAAGAATGAGAGCTCTGTGAAGGCAAGTAAGGAGTATGTTACAGTACTTCCTTGCTCTGCACTTTGTTTCAGATTCTTCAGCTCTGTAAGTTTCTGTGTCAGGCTGCCTGCAGTCTGTGGGGGCCATCTGAAAGACTCAAGGTGGTAGGAAGTGGTTAAAGAATGTGCTAAACTTGCTACATATAACGCTTAAGCACAGGATACGCTGTGAAATAGTATTATGTATTAATAATTTGAACTGGAAATTAGCAGCTTGTGTCATGACTGAAAATTATGATTTTACTGTAACTGATGCTCTATGAGACTACAAATCTGTCCCTCCTTTGGTGCCACCTTTGTAGGCTAACCTAATCACTCCGTAGTTGTCTGTTGTCACTCATTTTGAAACTGAGCATTAACATTGAAAACAGTCTGTATTAGTATAAATAATACAGACCTACCTTTCTTACTTTTAAGAAATTGCTGGAACATTTGACTCAGAGGAAACCTCCATGATTCAGTTATGGCTAAATCAGTTATGGTTTGTTCTTCTCACTGGGCTTACTTTCCCAGGGTTGTTTTTTGTTTCAGCTGAATTACATTCACCTGCTGGAACTACAGTTGGTGAAATTGTCTTAGACTGAAGTGTATCAATTGTAAAGATTTTTTTTACATCACAGCCTCTCTATACCAAAAATGTTTAAAGGAGATAAGAACTGTGAAATCTCTTTATCATATGGTAAACAGAATCTGAGCAAATAATTTTTGTATCTAAATTTGTTAAATTTACAAACTCTTGAGTCTTAGATTAATTTTATTATGGGCAGATACAGTGTTAGTCATCTCGGAAATTAATGTGATTGTGTAATTTAATTTAAGAAAAAATTACAGCGAAGGAACTCCAATGTGTCTACAGTTGTGTGAGGCTGAATACTGGTTGTTCTGCTTTCTTGGAACTACTTTTCCTATATTTATTTTGAATAGCAATATCAAAGGCTGTTTTTAAAGTAAAATTCAAGGTACTCCCTTTAAAAAAATATATATATGCCCTGTTCTGGAAAAATCATTGTCTATGTGAAAGGAAATACCAAAGACCAAAGTCATCATGGATGTCAAGATAAGTTGAGAAATAGGTAGGTTAGATGGATATCAGTATGTGAGGTCACAAAACCTGAACCTTTGGGCATGTGTGTTTTGGTTTTAATGGACTTTGACAAAAGCAAATGCAAACAGTTTTTACCTGAAATTCAAGGGTCTTGTGGTTGGACGAATACTGCTGCCATGTGTGCATAGTTATAGACTAATGTCAGAAGCACTTCAGTCTCTCACATCCTAAGGCTGAGTGAAGCACACAGCAGTGCAGGGATGGTCACCCTCTCCTGTCCATTGAACACTGGTTACAATTATGAGAATAACTCCCCGAAAATGGTCTTCAACCTGCATAGAGAGCTCCATTACTACCAAGTAGTTAGTAATAAATCCACCTGGCTCCAGGCATCCCATCCAAGCTGTGATACCTCTGTGTGTGTACGCATTTGCTTATGGCATGGCTTTTCAAAAGTTGTCTGGCCCAAGAGGACTGCCTTTTGTCTGACGTGAGCGCTTGAGGGTGCTGATTGCTCCTGGTAGGTAAGACTAGCCACTAGGGAAGACGTGAGGGGATTGGATGGGGAAAGGATGATCCCATTCAGTGCCTAGCCACTGTCAAGAAATGCAGTGTATTTAGTGCTTGGTTTCTCTTAGAACAAACTCCTAAAGCTGCTCCACAAGTCTGCCCCTTTGCACGGTGGTGTCCTGGCACCAGCGGGGTGCTGTGCAGGTGTGCCTGCAGGGTGTGTTTGGCCCGGCTGCGTGTGCTGGCGGCCTGGGAACCGGTTTGTCGGGGCCAGAGCAAGACACCTCCCTCGGCACACCGGCCTGGGGCCCTTTCCCTTGGCTGAGGAGGAAGAGGAGCCCAATGGGCAGCAATGAAGGGCCTGAGCCGCCTGCTCCGCGCCGGGGAGGATGCCGCGCAGGGAGCCGTGGCCGTGAGCCACGAGGGCCGTGAGTCCGCAGGGGGGGCAGGCGAGGCCGCCCGGGGGCAGCGCAGGCCCGCGTTCCGCGCGCGGCCGGCACAGCCCCGGGGCCTTCCCTGGAGGCAGCGTGCCGGGCCCCGTTCGGGCCGCTGGGACCCACCCAAACGTGCTTTTTGCCTTGACCGGAGAACAAAATGAGCGGTGGGGGTTGGAAAGAACAACGATGAACATGAGCTGTTTTACATGTAGTAAAAGATATCAGCAAATGTGTGGATGTGGGACTGGGAGCTGGGCTTTTTTTGGCATGTGGTGTTCCCAGGGGCAAGTCCTGCAAATTGCCCACTGCCGTGCTTTAACTTTCGCTTTGAACTGCTCTGAGACGTACTAGTCACATCCCTGGAGCTGAGTGTCTGCCACCAGTTTCACAGACAATCACCCAGTTTTGAGAGGCACACAGAAACCAGAGGATCTTGCACTCAGAAACACAACCCAGTGGTGGGGTCTCCAGCCTTCAACCTGCAAACCAGTCTGTGAAAGGACAGATTGCTCTGGCGTGAGCTGTAGTTAGTGAAAACAGGTGATTTGTGGAAATTAAGCGGTAGCTGCCAAACCCTGCTTCGCCCCAGTGATCACAGTGTGACAGCCAGGAGCCATTATCTTGGGCTGTGGTTCTTGCTCCCAGGCTGGCAAAGAGGGCAGAAAAAGAAAAATAGCTAATGAAATTATGCCATTGGACCCAATAAGTAGTTTTTCGCATGACTTCTTTGAAATGGAAGATTACTATTTTAGAAAAAAAAACAACTTAGTGACTTAAGAAGTTCCCTACATTGGTCTAGTAAATTTATTTCCAGTAAAAAGAAAGCCCAGAGAAAACTTTGAAAATGTTCCCAGATCATTAAATAGATTATTTCATTTTTAGAATCAATAGAGTAAAAGTACTTATATTGCCATTTGAATCCAAATATTGTTGATTTTTAAAAATTTTACCTTCTTGGACCTCTTCAGCCAATTCAGATTCAGGGGTTGTTTTCCCATGTGTTAAGATAGTTGTGGATTTCATCTTATGGACATCACACCAGGAAGTTAAAAGCAGACCAGGGAGGTAGGGATACACACATGCAGGGATTTTTGCTGTTCTATAAGTACTGAAACCTCAGCTGCATTTTTTAAATTCATTGCAAATCATCTTTATTTGTGGTATTCCTGAAAGAAAGAATTAAGCCTCTAAAGTAAGACATAAAAAAGAGGAAAAAAAATTATTGAAGATACCTCACTTTTTGTTTTGAGGTCAACTAAGCAATTTACTTTTCTTCACTTTTAATTACTTCCTTGCTCTTCCAAGAGATGGAAAATCTTGGGATGTTCAATATACTGCTGGCAGAGCTCTCTACGAAGCTCTCTCTCTCTCTTCTTTAGCTGTATCAGAAGAAGAAATCAAAGTACTAATTTCAGTTAGCTCAAAAGAAAAACAGAATATAACTACTAAATTGTTACAATATGAATTATATATTTATTATATAAACCAGACTTTTGTATAGTGCCAAAGAAAATACCTCCTAAAAAACCTGGAAGTCACACATAGATAATTGATTGCTGCTGTTACTTGAAAATAAGAGTAATTGCTAGTTACAGGAGGAGTGTTAAATCCTGGAGACCCCTGCTTGGATAGAAGACTTCCAAAAAGCTTAGTCTGACAGCTCTGTACTCTTGTAATGTCATACATGAAAAAATATTTTGCAAAGGTAGCAAAAGTTTGGGCAACAAATCAGAGTCATGGTGTGTCTACATTGTCAGAGTTCTCAACTCCTGCATCACTAAGTGTGAAGAGAGAGAGATTATTAAGGAATATAATGCACAGAGGAAAAGGTTTTTTTGGCAGCACATGGCCAATTCATGGCTTCTGGACAAGAGAGAATTTATTTTTTGTTATTTTTTGTTAGAACTGCAAAACTGTCCTTTCTGATGCATATACAGTAAAGAAACATAATTTTATCTTGTTTTGAAGGCAGTGTTGCATAAAGTCTTAGGGTTGTTCCTGATTGTCCTGATATGCATTTATCTTTGCATCCTCATGTAAGACAGCCATCAGCAGGAATGAATGTGGCCTTATTGTAATTAATTGCTGCTAATTAGTGCTGTATCTTTTTTCCACGTTTGACATAAATTTGCCTTGAGCAACATACCCTTTAACCATTGGTTCACCTGAGCTTGAAATCAAGTTAGTAGAAAGCTCTGTTGGATACTTCCTTCCTAAGGTAATAACTGTGAAAACTGGCTCTGAGGGATTTATTCTTCAAAGATCACTGTTCCTAATGGTGATTTTGCTGTCAGCCATGCTCCTTGTCCCAAATGCCAGGAGAGCATTTTTCTTTGCAAATGCTTTTTTTTTTTCTTTTTTTTTTTCCCCCTTCCTCGTGCCTGCACGTTGTAATGCAAATAACACATATACTGCGATTCCCAGAGAAGTTTGGAAGGATGATTCTTTTATTTGAGGCATAATTTCTTAGGGAAACTGGAAACACCTTTGCAAGAATCCAGTTTAATTTCTGATTCATTTTGTACAGTAAAAATGTGATTATTCTCCCTGAAATGATAGCCGCAGGGAACATATAAACGCAATTAAGTGAATGCCATCCTGATTTTCCTTAGTATGCTCTGCAGTCATAGTGCCTCAGGCTGTGTCCTGATTAAGCATTAATGAACTTAGATATAATGTGGTGGGATGAACTTGCCTGGGCTCTCAAGAATAAGATAATTCCTGTAGTTCCGGTCCAACAGACTGGTGCCTCCTTGGTGATATCACTGGACAAGTGGCCTTCAGCCCAAAATAGTCTAGACAGAAGACATCTAACTAATAGTACTTAAGTGTGACATGCTATTTGATTAAAAGTATGTACTAATGTTTTTGCAACTGGTGTAACTGCTACACAATTTTCTTTTAAGTGATTAATGAAATGCTACAGTATAAACATGAAAAATATTCTGACCTCCAGCTAAAGGAGGTCAGACACTGGAATTTTACTTCTCAGAGTTACTGAATATGTCTTGCTACTTCAGCTGACCAAACAGATGCTAATTTTTGGATTGAGACGTTAAAGGAAGGTCTCAATTTAGAAGTGGGTTTTGTTTATTTTGGTTTGTTTTTCCAGTCATGTCACACTGTTTGGTTACTGCTTTACATATTTTGTGTTTTGGTGGTGTGTTTTAAAAAAGAGAAATTTCTCAAAGAATAGGAAATAAATGCTGAAATTTGTAGAATTCACTGCTATGCCTATGCAGTAATTTGAGATGCAGTTAGGTAGTAAGAGCTTCATAAGCTGTTCCTGTGAGTGTTAGCCCTGATAATCTGTGTTGTGAAAAGTCTCCCTTTATTTGCACTTAAAAGTTGAAACTAGAAATATAACCAGATGTCTCTAAAGGAGAAAAACCTAGTCATTAAATGCTTTGATGATGAGAAGCAAGTGATTCTCATAACATTAAATCAGTACAAAGAACAGAAAGTGTAAACAGTATCATCATCCCTTACGTTGGTTATGGTGGCTACTTTTTTAATAATATGGGGTTTTTCATCATGTTTTCCCACAGTACTGCCAGATGAGAGAGAATTTCAACATGCTGCTAAAATGAACAATTTGGATACCATGGAAAAGCTGTTTAAAAAGAATGTTAACATAAATGCTGTAGATACTGTGAGTATAAGGTGCCTGACAGATCACTAATGTGAAGGGTGACTCCTTGGGGTTGCATGGGGGAATGCCAGCATGTCCCCTCGGCTGCAGGAGTGAGGCTGCAGAAGTGCCCTCTAGGACTTGATGAAGAAATAATTTCATATAGCCATTATGGACACTGGGAGCTGTACAGCTTAACTCTCAGGTTTCGCAGTAGTCAGTGTATCACATTTGGAACTAAGGACGTCTCAATTGTGCTCCTGCTCTAGTGTTTCCTGAGAGCTCTTTGGTGACTAATTCCTCAAGTTCTCCACCTTTCTGAGTGGGATGATTTCACCTCACAGTCACTTTAAGAGTGGATTCATGCTGCTAGCATTACAAATTTCTAAAAAGAAGTATTACTCTTTGGTTTGCATGGAACTGTGGGAGCATTCTACAACATTCTTTGGCTCCAGCCTGAGCTCAGAGTTCAGATTTACCCTAGATATACGAAAATGCATTTCCTATTCTGACTTCAACACCAGGCCTTAAAATCTGAGGATGTATACTTCACAGCAGCTAAATATAGCACTCTGTTCCACATGAGAGGTAGTTCAACAGGAACCAAGCAGTCATGATATTAATCTGGGAGTTTTCTGTAAGTGTCCTCTCAATGGCTACATATAAATCATCTACCCCTGAGTATCCAATGTTGCTTATTCTGGGTTCTGAAAAAAATTACCTCCCATGCTCACATGCATTTTCACTCACTGGGAAATTTAGAAGATAGTATAGTGCATTCCTTGATTTGTTTATGAAACAGACAAGGAGATAAACATTTTGTCTGAGCACACTCCTCTTGAATACTGAGAGTATCAATTGCATTACACTCTAAAGGTCACTTTAAAATAGTTCTTTCTTCCTTCTTGCTTTCCAGAATTCAGGAAGTTAAACTAAATACATTTTCAGTTCAGTAGCTTAAAACTTTTCTCTGTCATCCTTAAATTAGATCTATAGTATGAGAGAGTTACTAGCATAGCTGCTAGAGGTGTTGTGCTTTGATTATCCTAATAGGGATGTAGGTTATGCTGGTAAAGCCATTAGTTTTGTTAATGTTGATCATTCCTTCCCCTTTAATCTTAGGCCAAATAAGGAAGGCCATCAAAAGATGAGTTTTTTGGTAGTACTCTTTCTATATTACAAGAGGCTTTTTTCTGACATAAATACATGTCATAAATCCTACTTTTTCATTCTTTTTGATGCATATGATTTGTGAATTTAAATTTTTACAAGTCAGGTGATCTTCAGAGAAGCTAAGAAAGCAAATTCAAACTGACTTTTGAAATTAATTGATTAAATCTCCTAGATGTCTTTGTATGGAAGCTATTAGTCACTAATGTTAAACCCAGTTATGCCTACTTTAACTGAAAGCAAAACTCTCTCCAGTAAAATTTGACTCAATTTAACAAATCCCTTTTAAATATATACCATTAATTACTTTATGGAAGTCTTCTTGAGGAGCACTGAGCCCAGTCACCTCTGTAAAATTACTCACTGTTTGCAAGGTGGTAGCTTTCATTTACGTAGATGATGACTCAGTATGGGAAGGTGACTAACATTGAGTGAGGGAGAAATCTTGGCTTGCATTGCAGAGGTTTAGTCAAAAGCAAGGAGGATTCCAAAAGCAAGTCTATCTACATATAGACCTCAGCTATTCAAACTACACCATGCAATAAAATAATAAACAAGGATGCTTCTTGTACTGCATGCACCTCCCCTATGCAGTGCTAATCCCATTTTTACATTTCAATGAAAGGACAATGCTATGTAGACTAAGAAAATCATTCTGTTTTTACAAGAATTCTCTAAGATCAACATCTAAATTCTATCGAAGGAAACAAAACAAAATATATAGATAAAGATCAAGTGTGACTGTTAAAGGAGAAATATGAAATAATGTATATTATCAGGTACATTTGGTAACAATCAGAGAATTCCAAAATCCTGACCATCTGTGCAGGGAAAGAACTGTATTAGAGACCTGACAAACAAAGCTTTGCTTATTCCAGCTGAAGCGCACAGCATTCCATTTTGCTGTTGCGGGAGGCCATGTGTCGGTGGTGGATTTTCTTCTTCATCACAAAGCTAGACTTGACATGGCAGATCAGGTAAGCTGGCTTACTTGTTTTGATTCACATATGTAGGAACTCCTTTGAATAAAAGCAGATCATTTTCTTGTCCTCCCAATTGTGCAAAAATTAAGAGCTTACAGTAAAAACATGGTTTGTCTTAGAACTACACATATTTGTACAAAACCAGCATTTTTAGAGGAAAAACACAATGCCCAAAGTATTGGAAGCTTGAATACCTGAATGAGCACAAGGCACCTCCCTTGGCCAGGTCAAGGTTTTCCTGGATGGCAGCACACCAATACAGTCTATCAGCCGTTCATCCCAGTTTTAATACGAAGTTTGCTGCGGGTACATTCTGCCCATCATTCAGGTCATTAATGCAGATGTTAGATAGCATTCCCAGGATGGATGCCTAGTGCATTGCTTGTGGCTGGCTTCCAGCTGTTCATAGCTTGGAAGGTTTTTCAGGGCAGACTTTTAGGCCACAGCCACAAATTTTGCTGAAGCCTAGATTTATCTTATTGCCTGCATACCAGGTACATATTCCATATTGCCTTCCACTGTTTTCCATTGTAATTCCTTGAAATACGGGAAAGACTGGTAAAGTGGAGTGAGTCCCATGCAGAGACTCTAGAGTGATTAGAAGTGTAGAACAGGGTATATCAGGAGGTGTCCTAATATCCAACCTAAACTTCCCCTTATACAACTCCATGCCATTTTCTCTGGTCCTGCCAGGTCAGTGCCTGCCCCTCCTCTTCCCCTCACAAGGAGGTTATAACTGCAGTGAGGGCTCCCCTCTGTCTCCTCCAGGCTGAGCAGACCAAGTGACCTCATTTGCTTCTCATATCGTTTCCCCTCAAGTCCTTCACCGTCTTTGTGTTCCTCCTTTGGACACACTCTACTATCTTTATATGCTTGTATTGTGGCACCCAAAACTGTCCCCAGCACTTGAGATAAGGTCACAGCAGCCCAGAGTTGAGCTAGTCCTTTTGTTTTTAAGATGTTCAAAACAGGGTTCTTTTTTTCTTATAAGAGAAAAAGGTTTTAGAGAATTTGAGAGGTGAGAGCATTAGAAAGAGGTCTAAATGGAAAATTATGGTGACTCATGGGGTATAGTCATTGCATATTGTCATTTGAAATGTCATCCACTGCACCCAAGACTATCTATCTACATGGTTTCTGGAGAGAGAAAATAATTTCCAGGTAGGACTTAATCCCTCTGTCATAAAATGGGATCAGTCCTTTCCTAGAGATGCTAGACCTTCTGTGAAGAAGTCAAACATTTATCTAGGTCTTGCTCTATTGCATTTAGCTTAATTTAAGTGAGATGAATCCCACCCACAGTCAGGTGTTCATATTGCTTTTCTAAAAGCCTACAGATTGGAACCCATTAATACACCGAATCAATCAAAAAGATTTAAAGAAATTTGGCTTGAGATATTTTGGTGGTAATTTCTGCCTTTGTCATTTTATTTGAAGCACGGCCTGACAGTGATTCATCTTGCAGCCTGGACTGGAAATCTGGATATAATACGAAAACTAGTTAAAGCAGGTGCTGATCAAAAAGCTAAAAATGAGGTTTGTTGAGGAAAAATTTTTATCAACCCTAAACATGTTTATGTTGGGAAAAAATAAACATTCTTACAGATTGACTTACCATTTTTCAGGAAGGAATGAACGTACTGCATTTTGCAGCTCAGAGCAACAGCATTAAAATAGTTGATTATTTCCTCCAAGATCTTCATCTGAATGACTTGAACAAACCTGATGGGGTACAGTGTGTTTCTCTTTATTTCTTTGATGTCATGAGGCTTCTGTTTTGGGGGAAACAATCTTGACTGGGGGAATTTCAATGAATTTTAGTTTATTGACAGTTACATATACTTTTAATTACTGACTTCATACTGAGAAACAGGTAAAAGAAACAGCCAGACGAGCCCTTATGGGGGCAACACCTTTCCTCCCTCTTTGCCTGTTTCAGTTGGACTGCAGACACCCTCTGCTGTCCTTGCTTTTGCTGCATGTGACTCTCAGTCGTGGTGAGGCAATGGAAGGCAGAGGAGGTTGGATTCAGTCCCCAGTTGATTCCCTTTTTTTCTACCTTTTGCTTCTCACTATTCTCCTCTGCTCCAGAAAGCTTCTTGCATGGGCTGCAGTCACCTGGGGGTATAGCTTTTTCTGTGTCTCCTCCCTTGCATCTTCTTGTGTCTCCTGTTGCATCTCCCCTGGTCCCACATTTTCATAGAGGCATTGTTTGGTTCCATGGTGGGTTAAGTGTTGGCACATCATGGGGCAGTTTGGTCCACTGTGGAACCAGCTGGAAATGTCTGTGACCAGCACAGGGCAGGCTCTGTAATTTCTCACACAGCTCATCTTCACAGACTCCTGCCCTTACCAAAACATGCCAGTTATGGCCAACATGGCCATGTTTCATCAGTGTAGAACATAGAACTCTGTGCAGTTATCCTACACAGGAGCACTGACTCTCCAACAGTGCCTTGTCCTCATCAGGTTTTCTGTGTTTTTAATTTCCACAGTGTTGGGATCTTGTTTTGAAATGCTATGTAGATAAGTCAGATATGTTAGCGTTACATGAGGAAAACTTATTCCTTTGAGATCTGACATCCAAAGAACAAATCTCCCTGTTTTTTGTTTTTTTCCTCTGAGTTTCTTGAATTTTATTGACCCAAGGGTGCAAATTCTGAATAAGTCTGACAAAACAGAGTTAATTTAACAAAACATACCTTTGAAGGTTTAGGCCTTGGGAGAGGAAAGGTGAGGAAGGAGCTCAATGACCTGTTGAGGCTGCATCATAATTCTCTACTTGGTGCATGCATTTTTTCTAGACATTTTTATAGGCACTACCAGACATGATATGAAGCCATTTTACCTAGCTGGTTACATGCCTACTGTCTTGAACAGTGTCAAGATTTTTAGGTTTTGTGTCAAGATAACTTTCTGCAGTTGAGTTTGTAAGTAGTTTGAAAAGTTTTTGTTAGTTTCAACACTACCAAAACCCCCTGCAATCTACAGTGTTAAATTCAGGCCCCCTGGATGAAACTTCTGAGATACGTTAGTTTTGGTCTCTGTTTCAAGAATTTGGATCAAACAAGTTCACCCATGGAAATAAATTTTGCAATTTCTTTGCTGCCTGTTTCTGAGCATCCTCAGACTTTTAATGACACAGTTATTTTAATTAATATTTTCATACTGACAAAAAGTAAGACTAAAATATTTTGAGTGTGTTTTCCACTTTTTTACCATTTCTAAACGGTTTTTATATATTTTATTCAGGATATGAAAGATATATGATCTGTTTGTATACACTAAGTGTAATTTTAATTACTGTTCTTCTGTGTATCTACTCTTGTGTTAATCTCCTTAGTAATATGATATATAAATTTTTATGTAGGATACACATATACATATGCATGCCATATATCTAGTAACTAGAAATAAAGTATTTCTACTTTTAACACTGTGTTTCTTTCCATAATTTTTTTCTAGAAAGGTAAAAAGCCATTTCTTCTGGCCTCTGAAAAAGGCCATGTTGACATGATAAAAAATTTGATTGCTCTGAAGCTATTTACATCTGAAAAAGATGAGGTAAATGTTTCTTTTCCACAGATGTACAACTACAAATGTGCTTATGAAAAATTATTTTGTTTCACTGTGATTATTATATATTCAAATATCTGTGTGTGCTGCACAGGTGTTACAGTAGTATAAGGGACCAACAAACATATGATGATTTTTTAGTGATAAAGGGAAGGCAGTGGGATGATTGCCAGGAAACTTTTCCGTACACATTCATAATTTATGCAAAGCAAGACTAGCATATGATATCTGTTGAGAGAAGTGGGGAAGCCTGGTGATAAAGGTGTCAGCCTCTTCTGGGAGATCATATTTCTTAGTATTTCACTCTGTTTGTCTGTGTCTGTGTGCCGCTGTGTGACCAATTTTTCAAAGGTGTTTAAAAGCTCCAGGATGAAAATAAACACCTATAAATTCTTTTGCAGCAGTACCTTAACACTTCAATCTGATTGAGTTTGCTTTGAGACTGTATTTTAAGGTATCTTAGTAATTTTCAACATCTGCTCTTAAATTTATTTTTCCTCACTTTACTATTTTTGGAATGAGCAAGTTAGTATTTCTCTGCATCTGAGGCATTGTAAGGACAAATACATTAAATATTGTGAATATGTCAGATACTGCATTTACAGAACCACATAAGTAAGCACTCAGGAAGTGATGTTGGATTTTTTGGTTTTCTGGTAATAGTTTAAAAGATGAAGTGCCCCCCAGAGCTCTGCTGTGCTAAGCAGTTTACCAGCAGAGGTAGAAAGAAAGTGTTGTCCCAGATATCCAGCAGGTTAAAGGTGTCAACAGCGTCAGGAGGTAAATGCTGTGGTCCTGCAAATTAGGTAAGGAGCCAGGATAGAAATTCATTTCCTGGGTCACTAAACCAAATCACACTGTAACCATAAAAGGTAAAAAGGATTCCCACATCTTCCCACTCAATGCTGTGAATGAAAAACTGTTCTGGACTCTCATTTTTCTAAGAGTTAGGATTCTTCTAAAATTTTTAGTCATTTTTATACTATTTTGTATGCTTGCATTTTCATTTAGTTCAAAAGCTGCTGCTCTGCCTGAAGTTATTAGTTGCTTTTTTTTGCTTGGTGGTGTGGTGTTTTTGTTTTGGTTTTGTTTCTGTTTTGTGCTTCTTAATTTACTGGAAAGAAATTGCACTGATGGTGACAGAGATCAAAGATCGTGATGTTGATATCAAAACCATGACAAACTTCTGTACTCTGACCTAGGGTTTTTTACTCTTTAAATCAGTGGTCTTGGGGGCTCAGTGTAGTACCCACCCTTGTGGGAACCAATACCTGAAGTTTTCTTCTGGTTCATTTGTTAGGAGTTAGAATTTCAGATCTTTTTGGTGGTATACACTAAAGTTTTCAGACAGCTAACTAGATCAGACTAGATCAAAATTAGACTGAATCTTGGCACATGCTGTATGCAGTTGCCTCCCTCTCCTTGTATGTAAGAAAGACTTGTAGGTAAAAGACCAAAAGCATTGTATTGGTTTTAGATAATGTCTTTATTCTGCATTTTAAAATATATTATTTGACATTTTAATTTCAAGGAGGGAAACACAGCATTGCATTTAGCAGCCAAAAATGGTCACAGTGAAGTTGTGGAAATTCTGCTTGAACAATGGGAGGAAATAAATGACTTCAATCAGGTAAGTACACTAAGCTATTGAAAGAAATAAAGTTAGAAATTTGAAAAATTTTCTAAAAAAATCAAATTTGAAAGGAAGAGATGTGGCACTGAGGAGATTTCATTAGTATTGCTGGTTTCCTAGTAACTTTGCATCCTGTTTCCTTGCTCTTTGTCCAATGAATTAACCTCCCTTAACTCCTTCGGTGTCTTCCTCTGTCCTTTATCCCTTACGCAGGTCCTCCCCTGCTTTTG
Organism: Pyrgilauda ruficollis; assembly: GCF_017590135.1. Classification (NCBI taxonomy): domain Eukaryota; kingdom Metazoa; phylum Chordata; class Aves; order Passeriformes; family Passeridae; genus Pyrgilauda; species Pyrgilauda ruficollis. The sequence continues at coordinate 1,086,457 of NW_024529266.1, read as the reverse complement.
GCAAGCTGTTGCATAACTGCGGGCAGAAGACAACAGAGGAAGGCCTTCCCCCTTGCTTTCTGTCATCCAGCATTTTTAGCCATGTGATCCCATTCCTTGTAACATCTCACTTTTTCAGCCTATTCATTGAGCCAGTTTGACTTGGATACCGAGCACATACCATCCCAGGCACCTCAGCAGAGGTAATTTGTATCTGGTCCATCTGACCTCAGTTGCACAAAACTGGCTGCAGACATTGCCTACCCAATTTGCTTTCCTGGTTTAGTGTTGGTGAGCTCAACATATTCATCAATTGTATATTAGCTGGGAAGATTGTATCCCTGAGTTAAGGCACTCTTGAGGTTCATTTTGAGGCTTAAACAAGGAGTGGAGGAAGGAAATGCACACCAACTGCTCCTCTCAGCGTTCTTTTGTTCTCTTCTGTTTCTTCTATGGGGCAGCTGGAACAACCTGGGCAAGGTAATTTCCTTTGTTGTGGGCTGGAATGCCCACTGTGGGAATCTGCCATGTGGCTGATCATTTGTTCTGCTGGGCCAGGGAGCAAAATGAATCACTCCTACCCAAGGCCCTCCTCTTCCTTTATCAGTGACAGACTGATGAGTTGAGAAGTTCCCTCTTATCCAACTTGTCTGCTGTTTTCAGCTGTTGTGAGGCTCATGAGCCTCTTCAAAATGTGGAGCCCTTGTGTTTCCAAAGCTTGTCTAAGAATGTTGTTTCTGCACACAGAGCTTGTGCTGCTTGTGCCGCTCTCTTGGCATGGCTAATGGTGTGACCTTGCCATCCAGCTGGAGATGTTGTGATCTGTGTTCAAATAGATCTCTCTTCCTACAGCATGAGCAAAGTACTAAAATGTTTTAAGTTTACGAGAATAACATCAGGATTTTAAACAAAGAAAAATTAGGATTTATTGATCCTTTTGTGATTGTTGAAACACCAGAGTAACTTTCATTAAACCTTTATATATTTTAGATGTTGAGAAGCAGGAATTAGGTAATTGTGTAGCTGATGTATCCCATTTTATAGACTTACTGTGGAGACATGTAGACTCCTTCATTGTGAAAATATTTGAAATAAATATGAAACAGGATTATTTCTGCTTAAAGTTCTCCTTATAGCTAGCACTTGGGGTTGTGAATTTGTCAGAAATCCATGGCATTGCACTGACAGAAATTGGAATTACTGTATGTACTAGCATACTAGTGATGTTTCCTAGTGTTGAATGGCAACAATTGCTGCCCACCAAAAAGAGCATGATTAATATTTTTGAAATAGTTTTCTGTATTGTAAACCTTACTATACGTCTGTACAGATAAACATCATCTGTCACTTAACTGCTGATGAGTAGCCATGTCATTCAAGAGTTGGATGAGCCTGATGGAGCCTACTGGAGGTGTTCTCAGTGTTGTAGTCACATCTCTTGAATTGGAACAGACATTTTGTCTCTTTTGGTCTAGAATGGAGAAACTCCATTTTACTTGGCTGTTGAAGGAGGTCATGAAAAATGTGCTGAACTCTTACTGGAGGCAGGGAGTGACATCAATGTTTCAACTCAGGTATGTACACAGTATCCCTCCTAGTGGGGCGTACTAGACTGTGAAAAGGACCTTACTAGCAAAGGATATTTGCTCTGGGTTTTGGGTTTTTTTGGTGGTTTTTTTTTTTTTTTTTTTTTGGGTTTTTTTTTTTTTTTTTTTTTTTTTTTTTTTTTTTTTTTTTAATGAAACCAGTTAAAAAAATAGAACGGGGAATGTAGAGAGTACTAACAGAATAAAACCAATGTGGAAGTAAAGTAGCATTGGCTTTATTTGATGGAGTACTGTGGTGGAGCTTTTTATTTCCTGTATGCCCACTAGTACCACATGTGACTAGAAAATGTTACCAACAAGGATAACTGAAAATCCTCCTTTTTGGCAGTGTATGTGACTGATCTGATGGCAAACTTGTTCTCTATGTGTGATTCCTGAACTGCAGTCCAGCTCATATCTGCTGAATGGCCTTGGCTAGCCTGCTGCAAGAAGTTTATGATTCCAGCAGAATGAGTACTTGTTTGTTTAAGCAGACCTATTTTGTAAAAATTAGTTTTTAAAATTTATTTTATATTAATTTATTTTTCTATTGATTTACTAACTATTCTATGGATTTACTGGTTGATGTGGCCATACTTGCTTGGTAAGGGTCTAACAGAATAACTAACAGAACAGGAGACATGTTGGCATTGTTGTTGTCCGTGGCATAGTATAGATGATGATGCTGATCTGTCTCTTTTCTAAGAGAAGTTGGATGGGGCCATAGGATACATGTGTTCTTTAGTATGTTTGTTGTGATATAGCAAAAATGAGAATTTCCTTCGCTGCTGACAAAAACATCATGCCAGCTGCTGATGTGCTTCATTTTGTATCATTTTCTCAAAAGATTTTATTGATGGAGGGGATACTAAGACAAATTTAAATGCAAGATTATCCTATATTTATACCTCTCTTTAATACTGGGTTTTTTTCAGAAATAAAAATGTAAGTTTTTCTGTCTATCAAATTTCTTTCAGAACAATAGCAGTGCTTTGCAGGTTGCAATTCAAAATGGACATCTATCCTTGGTTACTTTTCTTATTGATAAGAATATTGACCTGGTTCCTAAACCTGAGGTGAGTGTTTATCAGAATAACTCTTCTGCTGCTGCTCAGCCTGTCTTGTCTTTCTGTGGGAATTCAGACAGCTGAATGAGATTGAGTAGTTCCTTGAAGTTTTTCCTAGACACGCTATTACTTGGTTTCTAGGTGTTGGTTACACCCAACACACAGACCAATAGAGACAGGATCCTGTTGCCAGCCCAGTGAGTGCCTGAGCGGCTGGTGCAGGGCAGAGTAGACATGGCCAGGCTACGCCAAGGGCCAGGCATGTGGAGAAGAAGAGCAAACTGCGCAGCTTGAACTTAGCAGTAGTAATGCCATGGGCTAAGAGTCAACATGATTTTGAATAAAGATAACTAAAATGTAAATAAACACTTCAGTGCTTTTATCCTCTGCAGGTAAATGCACCCTTAGTGCCTTCAAAATCTGCATGCCAACATTCTTTGTGATTTAAAAAGAAAGACATATTTATATTATCCAAATCCTCTCTCAGTTTAAATATTACAGATATTTGAGATTTTCTATGAACAGGAAATTATTTTCCACTTTTGCAGTACAGGATGAAAATAGAATCTGAGTTTCATGACTTATGCCATATCACTGGCCTCTTGCAGAAAGTTATCAAAGAATAACAATTTATGTTGTGCTTGAAATGATTTAAAAGTCAGGCAGTTGTTGTGCTGCTTGTTCTCCTTAGCTTTCTGTAGCAGAAGCAACTAAAAAAATTTTAACTTACATTTTGCAAATATTTCCATCATAATGTTGCATAAGAATTTATTTATTTATTGCTTTATTTTTCTGTAGCCCAGAAGGAATGGCTGTGTTTTATAAAGACACTGAACTGGTGCCTGGCACCATGAATAATACTGGTATGGAATTATTCTTTAGTTGTATTTCACAAGAAACTGATAAGTCACAGGTCCAACATACAAAGTGATCTTACCAACCTAGTGTGGATTTTGACTGGTGTTGAATCTGTGCCCTGGTTATACTAATAAATAATCACTCAAATAAAACCTCTGTCTTACTAATTGTAATTTGTCATATTTTATAAATATGACAGTAAGTCACTTTAATATGAAGAGCATTTCCAGCAGCAACACATGACAAGAGTTTGTTCCTGGAAAGTAGATTTCGAAATCAGTTTACCGAATACAGAATGAGTCTGTCTCCAGGCTGTTCAACAAAGGTCAAATCCACTTTTCTGATGAAGCAGGAACATTATCCTGATCTCTCTGTTGTCAGGATAGCAGTACATCCCAGGCAGGAACACTTAAGAGCAGTGCCTTGCTGCATTGCTGAGTGGTGGCACACTGATACACACCCCACACACTCAGCAGTTCCAGTTTTCTTCTGTTTACCTGCTTCTAGGTGGGAGCAGGCTACCACCTCTGGTATAACTCCACACATACAGGTGTGTTTTCTGCAGTGTTGAGCCTCTGCTAGAGCATGCCACCTTTGCAAGTGGTGAGGTTCAGTTAGAACCTCTTTCTTGTTTATAATATTCCCAAATATAATAATTTATTATTTTCCCTCCGCAGCAGAAGAATTCCCCTCTCCATTTAGCAGTTCTCAGTAATAACCTACTGGTAGTAAAAAGCCTTTTGGATGCCAATCACGACATAAACTCCTTAAATCACGTAAGAAAAGCTGGGAATTTACACAGCTTTATTGGTAAAGGGGAGATTATGTGGGTTTTGCTTGAATTTTTTTTTTTCCTTATGAGCTCAGGGTACGAAAAAACAGGAAGGAAGAGGCAGTTCCCTCCTAATCTTTTTGTGTGTGTACATATGTATTAGTCACTGGTACATGCTGTGCTAATATTGTTTGAGCAAGATAAGGCTAGCACAATGCTGTATACTCAGAAAATGATTGGGTAATGTATTGTTCAAGTGTTATGTGTAATAAATGACAGAAATGCCTAATGGTATTGGCTTCAGAGGGAATCCCAATGCAGAATGTCATTTGGCTGGAAAGAAGTTAAATTTTCCTTAAAGTAATCTACCATGTGCAGTGTTTTAGATCTGTGACTAAAACAGGGCTGGTAAGACAATGCTCTTAAAGCTTTGCTGAGCAATGCTTGCACAGTATCAAAGCCTTCTCTGTTTCATGCTCTGTGCCCACACCTTAATCAGCTGGGGTGCTCAGGGAGCTGGGAGGGGGCAGAGCTGAGCAGAGCCCAGCAACACAGCAACACCGAATGACAAGGTCACAGGTCTCTGTGATGCAATCAGTGAGCAGCTGTTAACTGAAAGGATGCTGGTTTGAGCCCATCCACGGACAGCTACACCTGTCTTCCTTACCTTAACCAGGATTCTTTCACCCTGCTTGGTGTCAGCGGTCTTTGGAGGCCTGGTTAGTTGTTGGCCAGTTGACTGTAAATCAGATCACTGTAGATTAGATCCACCACTGACGTGTATCATACTTTGGTGGTGTCATGCTTGATCCCTTCTTTGCTGTACAAAACCTCCTGTAATTGTTAATGTCCATTTCTCCTTCTGCTATGTTGCATATCACTTTGTGTTGCTTTGCCTGGTAGACTGATGATAGAAGCACTGGCTTTGCCTGATCTGGTGTTTTTGGGCCTTACAATGCCACTCAGGTCTACTCAGGTGACCATCTCATGGAGAAAATCAACAATTACACCTTTTCATTTCCCTCCTTGGAGAGGCACTTTGTTGAAAGAGGAAAGAATGGCATTTGCCCCTTCTTCTCCTCCATGACAGTCTCTCCCACCTTCTTGTAACACTACTCAGTTCCTTCAATATCCTTGCATAATCACACTCTTCATACTAGTGTGTGTTGTGAGCAGGTTTAGATTATTGTGGGTAACAATTAACAACTAATCGGGAATGCCACACAGGGATTTGCCCAGAGGAATCAATTCTCAGGTGGTATCATGTGAGAAGGGAAGTGGACAGGTGCCTGAGGCTCTTACTGCCTCCAGCGGTTTAGGATTTCATGCCTTTGCAGGAATATAGTCCCAAGTAATTAATACACCATCTGAATGAAGGAGGGGATCCTTGCCTGCCCTTATGAAACACAGGGATTTCCAGTGCTGTGTTGGGTCTGGCCCTTGCCTACTGAGCTGCCATCCAGTGCCCTCAAAAGAGAACAAGGGTTTCCTGATCAAGGAGCATCCAAAGGGACACTGAGAAGCTCTGAAGCCACCATAAGTGAAAACTCACTTAGTTGGAGGTGTCACACGTTTGCTTAACTGGAGACCCAGCCCTTCAACTATAATAATTGTGCTTCAGCTCAAGGGAAGATGGTGGAAATAGATGTTGATTTGGTTAGGAAGAGAAACAGCAGCTCCTGCTGTGGGGCAAAAGGGGAAAGATTCAAAAGAGGCAGCCTGGCCTGTAGCAGGACAGGAAAGGGAAAATACAAGAACGACAACAGAAGCAAAACTACCTGGTGTCCATCTCTGAATGATCTCTTAGGTAGGCAGCAAGTATTCATCTGTCAGCAAGGTAAACCCACCTGACTGCTCCAGTGTTGGGAAGATAGGGAAGCTCAGGGGAGTCCACCTCTAGGGACTAAGGGATTGACAAAGGGATCATAACAGAGGTAGACACTCACAAGACTCTGAAGGTGGCTCTTACTGAGCATGAATGCAAAATGTCTCCTCAAAGACACTGCAAACCAGTAAGGCAAGTAAACTACCACAGAAGGTATCCAGTCTCTGAGGGAATGGTAGTAGAGTGGACTACAGTGACCTGACAACAACTAGGTCTCCAAAAATCTCAGTGATATCCAGTGCCCATAGTCCATGTGGCAGAAGATTGTACAGAGCTCACATACACTGGCTCTTGACCATGACAGACTCCAGTGGTCCAACTGTGTACAGACAGCCCTGCCACCTGTGGCACTTCAAGGAGAATCTCTCTTCCCCCTCCCCATCAGCCCTACAGATATCTCAGCCATCCATCTCAGTGGAAAGACTGTCCCAGCAGGCCTGTCAAGTACCATTTGGGGCACTGTGGCTCACTGCTGAGGAAATGCAGCCTGGTCTCCCTCATGACATGTGGAGGTGCTCCCCACAATAGCAACAAGGATGAGTCTTTGAGAAATCAGTGGTTCACCCCTTCCCATTGTTCATTTATTGCTAGAGATTAATTTATACACATTTTTGTGGAAGACAGAGGATGTCATTTGTGGTTGGAGTGATGACAAGACTTTCTGGTCACATAAAACAGAGAATTCTGTAAATTTCTTCAACACATTTTTTAGAAATATCTTGCACTCTGTCTCTAGCATGCCAGAAGTTGCCTACAGTAGGTACTTATGTATCCCTAAATTTCTGCAGGAAAGAAAGTAGGGTATATGAATAAAAAAACCCTTTTTCTTTATGGGAATAAAAAAGTAAGGTGAATACATGAGATTGTGTGATCATAGTGTAAACTGTAAAATTAACTGATGAGACTTTTAATGTGGAACCCTGAGCCTGGTATTTCTTAGGGTGCGAACTATAATTAAGATCTAAAGGTCAAAGAAGTTCTCTAACCAGACCTACAGAATGTAAACTTGCAATGTCAGAGAAGCACAGGCACAAAACATTCAACTTAGAAGGATAATGTGTCCCAAGAAACATACTAAGGAACATTCCCATATATGCAAGGCTTCCACAATTACTCCATTATTTGCTGCTGCGTTTCACCCACAGATGTCTGGATTTTCTTACTCTAATTTCTGTAAAAAATAAATAAATACATATTTGGGTATATATAGTTATGTAGAGACTATACCCTCCTTTCAGACTCAAAGACTTACTTGAAGGTGAATGCCATTTTGGCTGTATTTCTTGTTAATGATTTGGCCTTGTTTAATGATTTTATTTTGGGTTTTTTTATATGTGTGTTGTTTAAGGTTCACTGAACCCATTATGGAGCAGGTAGATTTCTGCTGTATATCATCATTTTGTGGCAGAGCTGACTAAAAAGTTCTATTGTGGATGCGGCATAATGTACTGATGAGAACTGTGGCTATCCAGTTTTCTTGGCATGAATTTCAGCAGGGAAAAGGTTACTTGAGAGGATGATATGTGTGTGGGTTGCCAGACATATGAAGCCCTCTGTCCAAAGTACCTTGCTTTAAGAGGGAAGAGAGGGACTCAGCTTGTTAGTTTACAGTACATTAGAGGGTCATAACAGCAACCCTTTCCTGAGCCAGCTGGAACTTCTGCCTGGTTTTCCTGCAGAGATCCCATATGCTGTCTTGTCTGCCTGAAACAAAACCGGCAGATCATGCAGAAGTTAAATGACTTCCCTCTGCTCAGTATTTTCTCACCAAGGTCACCCCTCTTGTGAATCTATTTTAGATTCAGCCTGTGAGCATGCTACTTTTAGGAGAAAGTTTGACTCAGTGCACTTTTTTGGTGTCTTCAATTCCAGAGGCAGGAAACCCCTCTACATCTGGCAGCTGATCTTGGCAATGTGGAGTTGGTGGAAGTGCTGCTGAAGTCAGGCTGCAATCTCAAGACCATGGATAAGGTAAATTGCATTCCTCACACATGTAAGGATTACATGATTTTATTTTTTGTTCTATAATCTTCCTTACACAGGTGCATAAAGCACATATTGCAAATTTTGTTTGCTAAGTAAAGCTAACTACAAAGGAAGTCTTAATATTGCTATACCTGCAGCTTGTAGAGATCTGATGGTTTTGGTGAAGAGCTGTAAAGCTCCCAGGCTCTGTGGTTTGAAGGACAAACACTGCATCCAGTGTTGTAGTGTGTTTATACTTTTTAATGGTTTTGCTTTTGTATCTCCTTATTTTGCCCAAATGGTTTACTTCTGATTGTACCCCCTCCCTCTACCTGTGTATTCCCCCTCCTTTGTTGAGATCATCCCCAAATCCCCACTCTGGCTCTCTGTTAGTCACTCAGCATCCCATCCTTTCTCTCTAGAACTTTCAGTCCAGGTCATTGAGTGAATAGTGAGAGACCAGGGGTCAACCCCCCAAGTGCTACCCGATATGCTTCCCAAATGTCCCTTCCCTAAGTTTTCACCCCTGAAGTGTCTTTATTGGCCAGCAAATTTATCTGCTTTTTTGGTTTACACTTCCCTTTAAATGTAACCTTGGCACCTCTCCCGGACCCGCTGAGCAGGAGGCCCCCTGAGGTGTGGGAGCATCCATGAGCTCCAAATAAAACCTTGGATTAACCCCTGCTAAGAGTCAGCCCTTTTATCCTCTGCCGATGTCTCCAGTGTCTCCTCTGCTGCAAAGGTGACCAGCCCAGCTGCCCTCAGTACCCTCGGGGCACCAGAGAGTGTCCCCCAGTGTCGGCCGTGTCGGGGCTGCCCCCTCGCTGTCTGCCGAGCCGGGGCTGGCCGGAGTTCCTGGGGGGCTCCCAGGGAGACAGAGACATTCCAGCAATTTTTCATGGAAAATACGGCTTGCAGAGGGGAAAATGGCTTGTGGCTCCTTGTAACTGTGCATCTGCAGCCAGGCTCAGTGCCAGGAGAGATGCAGCTTCACAGGTGCAGTGATGGAGAGTTTGCCCTTTATCACTCCAGGTCATCTGAGAATCATGTTGATATTCCAGATCCATTCAGATGGATACTTAAACCCTGAGATGATGTTCTGCCTGAAAAATAGAAACAAAAATGGTAATGGCTGGAAGAAGTACCAAAGTAAAGTTACAGGGGAAGTGCTTTTGAAAGGACAGAGTACCAAACCCAGTATTTACATATTTTGCTAAATTACTGCAAGATTGAGTATTCCCTTTTACACTGTTCTTGATATTCTGTATGAGTTGAAGGATTTGATGTTTATTATGAGCAAAATCTTGCCTTTTTGTAACTTTAAAAAGTAACTTTCCTGCACAAAACTGTCCTGATGAGAAATGAAGCTTTACAGACTAGAATTGTCTTGTTTTGCCCTAGCCTGGGGCTCTGAGTGTGGGTTGCATGGTTGGTATGTTTTTGGGACGCTGAGGTAAGATGCTGCATTGTAGTTAAGCCTTTCCATTTAGAATCACGCCTACACTTGCCAAAGGGCTGCAGTTCTTGTAGTGTAGCCACAGCTCTCTTCACAGAGAGCAGACAGGCACAACTTCCCATGGGTATTTCCTGGGAATCGCAGTGAGGAACCTTAGAGAAATTCTTATCTGTGCTCGCTGCTTCTGTTGTTTTGCACATGTGGAATGTGTTAGGAAGATTGTTTACTTGAAGGGATTTGTCAATTGGATTCTGCTGAGGATTGTTTTGATCCCTTGGCCAATCACTCAAAGCTGTGAACTGGCTGTCTCAGACAGTCACAGATTTTTCTTTAGTATTTTTTTAGTACCTCTTTAGTATAGTTATAATATAGTATTAATGTAATATAGTGTAGTTCTAATAAAGCAATTGTTCAGCCTTCTGAATCAATGGAGTCAGATGCCAATCATTCACCAAGCTGGGGTCGTCCTGCATACAATATTGTAGGGATAAACCCAGAATGAAATCTTGTCCACTTTAAACAACACCTTTGCTACTGGGAATTCTTTTCAACATACTCATATTCCAAAGGCAGACACAAAAAATTACTTATTGCCTATGACCTTAAGCACCTGCAAGTCTTTGGGCGAGGCAGTGCCCTTGTATTACAGCAACACTGATAGAGCTATTTATGAGAATTTGTCTCTGAGACAGTATGAGTTCTGGTACAGGTCACCTTTCTGCATTCTGTTTTATTTCTTGGAGTAGCTTTTTCCCTGCCTATTTGCTGGATGGCCCCTGAGACCATGCCACTGCTGGGAACATATGCAAGTACAGCACCCTTTGAACTGAATTGGTGCTGAGATGCCAAAGTTGTTACTGTCCTTGCTGAACAGTAGACAGGAAGAAAGGGAGCCTGCTTTGATTGCACAGTATTTTTCTGGCCTCCATGCCCTGGCAGCAGTACTCAGTCTCCAGAGAATGCCATGCATCTGCTCCTGTCAGAGATCAGGAAATGCACTCCGTCTGTTGTTGTGAGTGCAGAGAGCTCCCCATGTGCAGACTGCTGTGCTGCATGTGCATGCAGGATGCCAGCAGTGTCTACTAGCACAGGGTTACAGAAATACCCCCCTTATCCACTGCATCTCTCTTCCTCTGTGAAATGCAAAGCACCTCTCCAGACCAGAGCCCAAGGAGTTCTTGTGGTCTCTGGACTCTTCACATATAAAACATGCCTATGCCTAAAAGATTTAATGAAATGTATGTTCATTGGCTTCCAATGTGATGCTCTTCTAAAAACAGGTTAATTGGAATGATCTTGAGCACAGCCAGGAGCTAGAACTCAAAAGGTATATATTAGGGAACTTTATACTATCTGTAGAACTGAAATACCTTATAATTTAATTAACGAACCTTCTAATTAAGGGATTGGCTTCTTTTAGATCTAGTTTTCTAGTAATGCCTAGCACTTGTTATGTGGAGAATAATCGTAATATTTAAATCCAGGCAGTTGCACTCAGTGCAGATCTGCTGAAAATAGAAAATTGCAGAGAAATCCTTTTAGAGCCACCATGATGCCTGTGCATCTAAGTGCTGATAGGAGAGATGGGTTCAGGTAGACTGAGCAAACCTCTGCAGCTGGTGTTGCAGCAATGGCTTTGAACAACTGTGGCTCCTTCTATACCCATGAAGCATCATCCTGCAGTTGTGCTCCTTTCAGGTCTAATGAGAAAGTAATTTTCTTTTTATTCTGTGAGCCAGCTTACCATCTAAAACAAGGCACAGGTTTGCCTTTTAAGTTGGAGATTTCCAACTTTGCCAGCCTATCCATCTGAAATGCCAGTTTAACCATAGCATGGGAATTTACTGTATTTGTGGTAGCTTGAATGTGGACGTAGTGATTGGAGTTGCAAGCTGGTATGAAGTATTCAAGTTTGAGTGCATGTTTCTGAAAGCAGCAGTACCTCACCAGAATTTTTTACTGGGGAGTTTAGTATGTGAGAAAACTGACCACCTCTGAGCTGAGGTGATACAGCTTATGCAGAGCATAGGACTTTGATTGCAGCTACCCAAAAGCCATGAAAAAGGGATGGGTTCTGTAAACAGTCCCTGTGTTTTTCTTCTATGACACACACAAGATAATGTTCTGATTCACTGTCTCTGCTTGCAGCATGGGAAAAATGCACTAGCCACAGCATCAAGGAGCCATCATGCCCTCATTGTAGATATGATCATTAAAGCAGAAAGGTATTTTGCCATGAAACAGGTAAGAGTCATCTTTCATTAGACACAAGATACCTAAGGGAAAAGCCACTTCTGATTTTGAGATGCCTTTTGGCTGAGGTGGTTCCTTTTGGCAGGCAGTAAGACTGGCCTTGATGAACAAAAGTTAGGACTGGGAAATGGGAATGGGAAAGCCCATCCAGGCTTTATTCCTGACTAGCTGTAAAACTGTAAGCAGATCTTAGCAAGAGCTCAGCTACTTCAACAGAAGCTCCCTCTTCTGTCCCTTGTGTGTTTATTATAAAATTAATATGGGCTACTCTAATGGGCTACAAGTAATTGCCATATCGATTTGTGATTTTGTTCTCACTCCTGCTTCCTGCTGAGTTAGCCAAGTGTATCAGCATACAGATCCTGTCTCAGCGCAGGTACAAGATTAGCTGGTTTTACCACCCCACTCCTGTCCTGAGTGGCCAAATCCATGACACTAATGTTACAGGGCTGGTAAGTCACAGATCTAGATTAATTATTGCAAAAAAAGCCTCCATGAACTCTCTGTATTGAGCATTTGATTTGCACCAGTTCAGCTGGAATTGTCAGGTACTGTTACTTTTTCCCATTACTGTTTCTTTTGCTTCAAAGAGGAATTAGAAGCAGTCTGTTGCCACAGAAGACATAACAAGTCTGACAGCAGTAAGCCCATAATATTCTCAACATTTTGGCATTGTTCACTGAATTTTCTGAAGAAAAGGTGTTAATCAGATGCCTTTCTGCACAAGCACCAGAGATGTTGGGAAATACAAACGTAAGTGTTTGTATCCTGTTGCCTGAAGCTGAGAGTGCAGCCTTTGGAACAGCTTAAATCTTACGGCTATGGAATATGATGCTGGTGGCGTTACCATACTGGAACTACAGCATTTTGAAACATTATTTTAAGGATTGTCTTTTAGTTACATTCAGCTGACTTGTCATTTGTGACAAAGCATTAATTACAAAAGGAAATATCATGTAGCTGAGAGGAAGGGCACATGATACTAAAGTCTGACTGTCATCTCTCTGTTTGCCCCCTTCTCTGTTTATCACTTCTACACAACCCTTCCCTATCACTGTCTAGGCTGGGTTTAACTGGATTTGAGGGCAGCTGTTACTATCCCACCTTGCTGTTGCCTCAAAACACAGCAGCAAAGGGAAGCTGTGCTGCTGTAAAGAGGTTTTTTTTTTTTTTTTAATTAAACATCATAAGCAAATGATCTAATCAGAGAGACCCTGAAGCTGTTCTAAACTTTACCTTGCATGTGTTAAGAAGCATGAAATAAAGTCTGCATCAGATGAATGGAACCAAAAATGTGGTGCTTAGTTACTGAACTGTGACTTTTTTTTCTCTGTAAGTCTCTTGTAAGGCTAGGAAATAACCCTGCTGTATTTTTCTGAATTTAATTTGGAATGAAGCACTTTATGCTTAGTATTTTTAAAATGTGGCCTACTGCTGTTTCCTTTTTTGCTTAGTAGCTACTTTGTCATCCTCTATCAAATTTGTAAAGAAATTTTTTCCCTTTGAAGATTTATTTGAAACAGGACTAGTACATAAATGTAATGAAATACAGAAATAGCTGGAGCTTAACTACTTAGGAATGTTCCTGGGCACAGCTTAGCTAGAACTGAAATCACTTGACATGGTTTTTGCCAAGGTGCTCAAACAAGAGGTAACCCCATCACTCCTGTTCCAGGTGATCCATGCATACAGTAGGAACATCACTTTTAATTGGGAGGGTAAAATCCATGTGATTTTGGTTTCTGCCTGATTTTACTTATGCAAGAATGAAACTAGATCCATGCTCAACACACATGTGCACACTGGTGTTTAGACACTTTGCTGAATGGGAGTCCCTGTGATAAACCTAATGGCTGATGGTACCAGCAAAGGATCTGGAAGTCCCCACTTCAGCCAAGTGAAGCCGACAGGGCAGAGGCAGGAACAGGTTGAGCAGGCGCTGTGCCCATGGTGCCTACCCTCTCCTCAGGGAAAGATTAGTGCTTTGAGAAGCAAGAGAAAGGGTTAAGAACTGTGCCTGAAACTCAGCTGTGTTCTAAACATGACATAGACAGAACCAAGCAGCACAGCAGTGCTGACACAACAGTTGCTGTTACTTTGCTTTTGTGTATCAAGTACCAGAGAAAGTGGCTTATTTTGCAATTAATTTAGTAATACATACAACAAACACTGGAACTCTTTGTTTCAGTTCTGTTTCTATGGGCAATACACAGTTCCTTTACAGGCACTGAGTAAAGCATCTGTCAGCAGATACATCTGTACAGGACCTCACTGAGCAAAGGTTCCCAGCTCTGTTACACAATTTATCATCTGCTTTCTTTTTTAGACACATCTAGCTCATGGTGGTAATGGGTCAGACTTCAATGTGTCCTTCAAACAAGACCACAGCACACAGACCAAGCAAATCCGTTCGTCCCTTTGGAATCTAGCATACAACCAGTTAAAACCCTACGAGTGGAGAAAACTGGCTTTGTTCTGGAAGTTCACAGATGAACAAATTAAAGCTATTGAAGAACAGTGGACAGGTAACAATATCTGAGTGGCCAGACACAATATATAGGATAAAAAGCCCCCACAAGGAAGTGTTGCTTTTTAAACTATCTGACTATCCTATAGTGAAGGGGTACCAGCCTTGTCCCTAGTTCCTGGGAAGCAGTGCTGTAGCAGTACAAGACATTCTGCTCTCCCTCTTGGCCTGAAGAAACCTTCCTCTTTGGAGATCAAAACTAGAAGCCATGAGCATCATAGAAGGTTCTTGGGGGTCATGCTGCAAGTGAGGACCTGGGGAACCTCATGACACAGAGAAATTCTGCTCATGCGCTGTCTGCACAGCTGCCATGAAACAGGAGTTCCTGGTTTCAGGCCTCTCAAGTGGTGGGAAGACAGTACTTCTGCAGCACATACTGTACTTATTACTACTACTCCAGGGTGTATTGCCACAGCTTGGGGGAAAATGAAAGGAAAATTTAATTTTAAGATGTATTAGGTGTTTTTTATGTCTTAACAGTAGTGTTAGGATAAAATGAGATTTTTTTTTTAAACTTTTGTAAGCTTCAGTCTTCATTTTTCTTCTAGATGAGAAATGTAGTTAAGAGTAAGGAGTAATTTTAAAACCTCTTGGAACTTTTAAAGTGCAAAAGCACACTGTTTCCAACATATTGAACAAATACTCTGTGTATTGCATAGGGAAAAAAAGTTACAAGGAGCATGGGAATAGGATGTTGCTCATCTGGTTACATGGTACATTGCTGGCTCATCAGAATCCTGTTAAACATCTATATGAAGATCTGGTGGAAGCAGGACTTCAGTCTTTAGCTGGTAAGTTGATACAGAGCACATTACAGTGTCACCTATGAGACTGCAGTGCCATGCCGAGGTCCCTGCTGGTGCTGGGAAGCTGTGGCTAGGGCAGGGGTGGAGGACACTTTCTTCTTTTCTGGGACTGCCCTCCCTGAGGAGTGAGGCTGCTTGAGAAAAAGCATTTATGTCAGAATTAAGGCTTCTAAAGAAAGATGTGCAAACTTTGCTTCCCTCATCTCCTGTACACACACTTAAATTGTGACTGGCCATCCTTCAGTTAGTCTGACCTTGTGCAAAGCAGAGCACACCAATCAAGTGTTTTCTTTTACTTTACAGAGAAGATCAGAGCTTCAATTAGCATTGGCATGGACTCCAGGAAATGTGTCATTTCATGAGTTCATCAACAAAACATGGCATATATGATGGAACATGCCAGAAGGAAAGTGGCTTTCAAATATCTTTTTGGGAAACAAAAACCATTTTTTGAAGTTGTACAACTTTTTCCACCCTAGAACTTGCACTCCTGAAATGGTTACTTTTTTTCTCAAATGCTTGCTAAACAGTTATGTAAAAAATTTAAGAATGAATGGCTGAGTGTTAGCTTATAACTGCTAAGCAAGATTCACCACTTACAATTTCTACATCTGACCTAACACTGATAAAGCTATTCTGTATTGGAACTGCAAAATAAACTACTCTGTGTTTGATATGAAATGTAAATAAGATGTTTTCTACATGAAAAAATTAAATTTAGTTAAGTGAAAGTTATGTGTATAAATCAATTAATACTTGGCAAATAAGTTGGCATCTGGCCTTACTTGGGATTCAGGTTTTATAAATTCTTGCTAGGATTATGACAAGTCTTTCTACTGCAACATTTGATTTATGTAGTGAAGAAACAAAAATGTCATATGTAAATACCACGTGTGGCTGGCTGTAGAATGTTCTATCATGGCATAACACTGTATACATACCCTCAAAAGAGCATTTGATATTTAATACTTCACACATCTAGCAATTATTTATTTATTTATATCTTGAATTAATACTTGGCAGTATCCTGCTGACTATGTTTAAAGGCTTATTACTGAATATATTTAATATCTGAAAAATTATGTAAATGTCTATCTTAGTGATCTTCTTTATAACATAGCAATAGTTTTATATAGTATGATGTAGGAATTGAATTGCCTTTTCTGTTTGCATATGGCTAGCATTATTTTGAGCGGAATCCTACTGTTTGTACTAAAAAGTCATCTGTATCTTAGTCTGAAGTCTTATTCCAAACTGCCCTCCTGTTTGCACGCTTCTTTGACTCTGCTGCAGAGCATCCCAGGAATATGAAGAAAAGACCAGTAAATCATAAAGTTTTGGAATTAGGGAGCTAAAGTACAAATGCTTGGAAACCTACAGTATTCGTCAAGTTCTACAACATTAGCTTGCAAAATGAAAATGTTTAAGAATTTGATGGACTGGGCACCTCACCTAGCTTAAATTGGACCTGGGTGAGGAGGATGCTACCCTGCTGTTCTCCATTTAAATACAGTGTTGCAGGATATAATTAAGGTTCAAGCCAGCTATACTTACATGCATAAACAACTAAAAGTAAGAAAAAAAAAAATTTCTCTTGAACACAGATGTTAGTATCATTGGGATTAAACAAGAGATTCAGACAAAAATCACATTGTATCCTTTATTTAAAAAGTGTGCTAAAGATTCCTTAAATAGAAAATATTTGTCCTAATAATAAAAGTTTGGAGGTAGAAAAACAGTTCAAGTTCTTTTTTCTCCTCCAGGTTTTATTATAAAAGCACTTTTACTTTTAAAAACCTCATTTTTTTAGAAAAGGGTAAAAACATGATATGTACTTTAGGCCTTACTGCATCGAATCTGAAAAGACTGGGAAGTGGTACCTTGATTAAAAACCCCTACTGGTGAGAAAGATAGTCAGTCAACAACTTTTATTGACTGAACACTGGTATGAGTTTGGCTCTGAAGCACTCGCCCAGCTTGTCCTGCAGGTCTCGAAGTGGTAGAGCCAGAAGAATGAAGCACAGTTCGAGGATACTTAGCAGCAGTGGCTTGTGATATGGTTTGCTGAAAAGTAATCAGATACATCAAAACACTTAATGACACAAAAAAGTCACATTAAAATAGCTCTTGGTGAGCTGTTGTTTAAAAAGAAAGACCTGCAACCTAGCAAACTGAAATACACTTATCAAGAAGGAAAAAATAAATGGTCATTTAAGAGAAAGAGTAAGTTTTTTTCCTTTCTTATCTGTCATAGAGTTTTAGAATACAAAGTGCTAAACTTCCAGTTACCTAAATATTTTGGGCTTTTTTCACCTCAGTCTTATTTCAAGGTTGGTTTGTTTTAGTTTTTTACTATACTGTTCACAATTTTCCCCTGTAGTGCTAATTTAATCATGCCAACTTTCCTTTTGAAGTATTTGCTATGAGGCAGTCCCTGAAAAATCTTTGAAAATACAAGGTTTGCAATTTTATCAAGAATTAATTTTCTGCCCATAAAACCAGCCACCTTAGTGTAATAAACAGTATTCATTCTGCTTTTAATCAAGGTAAACTCTCTTCCCTCTCAAATTAACTCAAGACAAATACTTGACTTAAGATTTTTATTTGCAGAATGGGTATACAGAATGTATCTCCAGGGCTTTCACAGTTACTACATTTTCAGAAGTCAGTTTTTGTTACAGTAGTTCAGGTACTTTCCTTGTCACACTAGTCACAAAATCTGAAGCCAGAAACTGTTCTTCATGAAATAATTACCACACTGAATCTCTAAACTCCTAAGAACATAAAATTTAAATATTAATTTCTGCTTAGGAACCCAAATTCTTGAAAGCAGCAAGCCACACGGCTGTGAGTCATAGCAGGAAATGGGGGCCTTTTCTGCTTTTGGTACTGCCGTGATGGTGAGGAGATTGAGGGTGCTTGGGAAGTTGGGAACAGACAACGAGGACAGGTGACCCAAAGTGACCAAAGGGATATTCCAGACCATGTGGCACCAAGCTTAGTGTATAAAGTGGGGAAAAGAAGCAGAAATGGGGGGGACATTTGTGGCGATGTCATTTCTTCCCAAGTAACCATTTTGCATGGTGGGGCCTGGCTCTCCTGGAGATGGCCTGTGCATGGGTAGCACTGAATTAATTATCTGTTTTGCTTTGCTTGTGTGCACACCCTTTGCTTTCCCTATTAAACTGTCTTTTTCTCAGCCCATGATTTCTCCAGCTTTCACCCTTCTGATTCTCTTCCCAAACTCTCTGGTGGGGGAATGAGTGAGTGGCTGTGTGGGGCTTGGCTGCTGCCTGGGGTTAAACCATGACGTTTCCTCACCAGTGCCTTCTACACAAAGACAGTAAGTACTGTTTGCTGTTTTCAACAGGCCTCAAGTCTGACCTTTGTCTAATACCTCTTCACAAGGTAATTTTTCTTCAAACCATTACCAGATGTGCTGTAATAAAAATACTTTAAGAACATAAATACACAATCTGATTACCTGAGTGACTGGATGATGCTTCTCAACAATAACTGAACTCATGGGTGGAGCAACTCCCATCACTGCTAAACCCCCAGAAGCTCTGGATTTTTGTCCCATATCAGCTCGGCCTGTGATTCGAGCAGTGATTGTTCTTCCTGCTTTCTGTTGTGCAGATGTTATTACTTTTGGCATGGGCTATAAATAAATTAAATATTAATTAGTAAAAAATTCTAAACATAATATTTATCATGCTAGGTGTTTCTGCTCAGTTTTATCTGCTACATGCCTAAATGGAACATGTGATGTTGTAGGTAGTCCAGTTACACTACACAGGACTGAATTTGCTCCACCTGGCTGCAACCAGGATTACTCCATTTTTTCTACTTATGTGATAGCGTTTCAAGTAAATGTCTTCTGTCCTGAGGGAAGTAAGACTAATTTGACAAAAATCAAGAAGCATGGATAGTTTAGCTTTGCTTGCTGACTGCATTCTTGAGTGACATCTGAGGGTACTTCCATCATTGTGGAAATCCTTTCTAGCAATGACAGAGCAGATAATAAAAACGCTCCCATGCATACCAAAATGCATCTTTCTCTGACAGCTGATAGCAGACCTTGCCAAATGTGGAAAAGAAAGGAGGGCAGTTTAGCACGAAGCACAGAAAAGAGAATGAGGGAGAAATTTCAAAGAGCAGGATAATGAGACAAAGCAATTTGCATAACAAAAGGTTATCAAGTCCAACACAGATTGTTCCTGTTGCACTATACCTGAGTGCACTCTTTTTTTCACTTTGCCACACTGCCCTGCCTACAAAAAGAATTTAAAACTGCTCCTAGCTTAAATGAATTTATATAACATAAATAAGCATCTTCAAGCTAGTGTCTTCATGTTGCAGTTAGTCTGGGAGTCCCTGGGGGGGTCCCCTAAGCTGTGAGTTCGCTGCAGGAAGGCAAGGAGACTCCACACGCCTTCTGAGGGTGCCGATTAGATGGGGGTTTATTGGGGGTCCCACCCCCGGGAGCAGCATGGCTACTGAGGGAGAAAGGGGGGAAGGGGGAGAGCCCAGGGAGAAAAGGGCCAAGAGAGGGTCTCTTCGCACAGCTTAACAGGGAGATCCAAGGGAGCGGATTAAGATTCGGGCCAATGGGATTACAGACACATGATACTTCAGGGGAGGATCACAGGCTTGGAATAAACCCTACATTTTCGAGGGATCAGACAGAGCATATCATTTAACTAAAATGTAACATCTTCATACTGCTATGTAAACTCTGTGGCAGTGTCCTCAACTACATACCTGTGCTGCTTTGAGAAATGCACAAATAACAATACCCAAACTAGTATTTGTTATGATTATGTCCTAAAAGAAGGAAAAAAGTTAACTTTAGCATGTTACCAGTTTTTGTGATGATGTTACACCAGATCCTGATGTTGTGCTAGTGACAATAACTGGAGAATCAGAATCTAGCCTGGTCTCAGGAGTGCTTGCATGAGCCAGGTGGCAACAAAACTGAAATGAAACCAGAGTTTATACAGAATGAGTACTACTTTTGAGAAAATACAGTTTTACTCCTTAGATAGCCAGTTTTTTGACTATCCCAATTACCCTTTTAATTGTGTTGTCTTTGCAGACATTTTACCTCTAGTGTTACTCTTTATTGTCTAATATAAAATTACTTGTCTAAAAATTGTAGAAATGGTGTGAATGACATTTATCACTATTAGAATGAAAAGTCAGGAGAGAGGCATGCACATCATCTCTGCTCTAACCTACTCTCTAGCATGATACTGTTTTACAGTGGCAAAGTTTTCAGGATGACTCCATGGCAGGTCCAAAGCAACCATGCTAGATGATCTTGCTAAGCTGGTATGAAGGACAATAAGCTGAGTTCCCTCAATGTCTGTATGTGTTACCCCCCACTAAAAAAGAAGTCTGAAGTCAAGCCAGCTTTTCATCTTTCAAGACTATACTAAATTCAGGTTTTTTTTAAAAAAAAAACTCTCTTAACAGCTTTTTTCCAGAAAGAAACTTAGAGAGCAAATTATACTTATTGTAGTGACCTTGTCTTCATTGTTTTAATGTGTTTTCACTAAAATAAAAAAAAAAAAAAGAGCTTAATGAAAGTACAGTAAGCCACAGCAGCTGTGCCCCATTTACAATGCAGTCTGAACACACCTACAGGTTTCCTTTTAGATCTGGACTCTCTTCAAAAAAGCCCCAATCAAGGAATTTCTCTTTTGTCACTAGGAAATAAAATTCTGTTCCAGTTTTCCAGCTACATGCTTACCATGTTTTCCATCTGAAGAGCAGCTGCTGGTGGAGGTGGTGGTGAGGGTTGATTATATTGTGAAGGAGGTGGTCTTCCTGCACCAGTGGCATCATGATCATTTCTCCTGCTTCCTGTATCTATTATTAGAAACACAAAGTAATGGGATAAGCACATAATCTAGCTAATCCTAAGGGGTGGGGATATGGGGGAAGATCAGTTACAACAAAAAATTTAATATTTCTTTGGGATTTATGTATAATCTATTAAAAAAGAGCAGGCTGTTCTTTATAGAGGTAGGTAGACAGATATAAACAAACATTCTTGTATTTTAACCTCTTTTGAGATGCTTATAAATGCTTTTCATGGAGCTTGTTTCTCTATGTCTCAGCATCCCTGTGGCACGTCACCTACTTGTAGTGCAAAGAATTGAGGTTCTTCCTACTGCTTGCCAAAATTAAAATCAGCGTGCAAGAGGTGCTCTTATCCTAAGAGACAAAATCCAGTTTAGATAGTAAAACACAAAGGTCATTTGCTCATTCCAGGAACTAGAGTGACACCATGTGGTAGTTGTGTTTGGTTTTTTTAATTAGCTGAAATAAGTAGGAAAAATAAAACGAAGGTTCTTCAAATCTGTGCACTACTTGTAGATGTCAAGAGTAAAAGGATACCAGAATGTGAATTTTGTACATATCTAAGTGTGTACACACACGTTAAGCTTAAGCAGAGACAGGACCAATTCACAGTTATAGATCAGTAAGATCTGATCTATTTTACTGAAGAAAAACAGTATTAGGACTTTTATAAGCAAGAAGTTATGAATTCCTGTGGCATCAGTGTTCCTTAAAGTACATGAAAAGGTTAAAATAATCTTAATATACTACTAACCAAAAAAAGTCAGCAAATTAGAGAGGTAACTTTAACACCATCAACACTGACACTAAATATTATGAAACCATCAAGTTTGTGATACATGCACACTATTAATAAATACTATAATGATATGTATTTTACCTTTAGATTCTGTGTATATTACATGTATATTAAAATAACTTAATAATAAATTTGTAAAAGGGTGAAATTCTGCATTTTATATCCAGTGACAGTAGGTGGCACTGCAGTGTTCATATAAATTTATAATTCCTGACTGATTCTGGCACATTTTTTGATTTATTTTTTTTTTTTGTCCACAGATCAAAAGACTAGAAACAAATCACAATCATCTTCCCTAGTGTTTGCAGTCCTCCAGTGTCCTGATTACTGTTCTAACTGATTAAGAATGCAGAGCAACAGTTGCTCAACCATATTAAACAATTATGTAACTGACTTCATTAAAACCACCATCTGGCTGTAAGCAAAAGATAGTATGCCTGGGGCAGGGGAGGAGGTGGTACCAGAGGTGGTGGAAGCTGATGACCTGCTCAGGACTGAGGACAACAGAGTCTGTGAAATGTTATGAAGCCTGATTAAAAAGCACAATAGTGGACACACAAAGAAATGAGTTACAGGTACTCAGCACAACAAAATCTTTAGCTGTTGTGCTGGTGTAGAGTATCAGTTCCAGCTTAGTAAAAATCAAGCAAAATCTTTGGTCCATGAAAATTAAGGGTTGGTCACAACTCCTATAGAGCTCAGTCTTCTTTATTTCCTTATTACTTACTCTCATTTTTATAGGTTTACAGAAACAATGTTTCACACCAGTCAATTAACCTTCATTATTAGGGAGTCTGTTGCATGTTTTTTGAAAACAACGGACAAACAAATAAAAGATAATGCTTCCAGATACAATAATTATTAATTAGTAACACAGTGAAAAATAAAGTACTTGGGAAATGCCCTGTAATTTTGTTCCCAAACCCAGTATCTTCAAGAAATCATTCATTCTTAACCTCCTACAAATACTGATCGTAAATTTTTACTAGCACACAGCTACTACACTTCGCTAATGTCATATTAATTTCCTAAGCAACTGCGCAAATACCACTTATGTTTAACAAATTTAGACAGCTGCTCAGGTAAGTATCTGCTTACATCTTCAGGTTTTTATTTCCTCTTTCTATCTACCTTTTCTGGTGAACAATTTCTCTAAAGTAGTTCAGAAACTTCTGTGTAAGACTGTTAAATTTAGCAACTGAAGTTACTTGCCTAAGGCTATTAACCACTGCTGCCAGTACAGATAATTGCTGAGCCACATGTATAGCTGTGGCACTCCTGCTGGCACAGCTATTTTCTCTTTAACCTCGGTTACTGCACCAGCACGATTATGTTCCCACAGCTATGGATTGTCTCAGTCTGAGAGTGTGATTTCATTACGCCTGTAAGCATGTGCAGCTCTTCCCTGTGTAGCTGCACAGGTTTTACAGGTATGCTGCTGATAAAAATAAACTGGTGTTTCCTGTTCTGGCATGGAGATACAACTAAATACAGAACCTGAGAGATTTGCTTGCCCTTTTTACATTCAAAAGCAGGATTAAGAAAGAAGGGAGGGCTGTCTGGGAAAAGCTGATTCCTGGCACACTGAGATTCCAGAGTATAAAGGAATTTTCAAGATTTGGTCTTCACTGCTCCATAACCTGGTGTTTTAAGAAGTTTGCCACCTTTGACTTCCTTTTCTGCCTTCAGCTGCAGGCTACCATTCTCCCAGCAATGTGGGATAAAGAGAACATGTTCTTCGTTCAGGTACAGCAGTATGAAGTCCAGCATCGGAGTACTTCTCAACATTTTCAACAGGACGTATTAAAGCAATAAAAGTTTAATAAACTCTGTATTGCCAAAAAATCTCAAATTAAAAAAAAAAAAAAAAAGAGAAAAGGAACTCCATTGAAAAAAACAAACAAAAATTCCCAAACAAATCCAACAAAAATGCACACACACTAGCAGATTAAACAAGCTGCTCATACTAACCAGGATCTGGGCTATTGTCCTTGCTTTGAAACATAGTCATGGCTTCCAGATTCAAAGCACATACACCACGCATAAAGGCTTTCTTCATGGTGTCTTCATAATGATCTCTTTCAGCATGCAGTCGCAGAATCTCAGCTCTTGTCAGTTCCAAAGCAGCAGTTAACTACGGAACAGAAAGAGGAAACAGGTCTCTCTTACTTCTCAATGCAAACTACAAACACACTAATCAATTAACTTTAAAAATAATTTACTATATTTAGAAAGATAGAGATTTTCACTTGAAAATCTCTGCTTCACTAGAGATGAACAGCTCAGTTTTGTTGTAACACAGCGCAATATTAATAATAGAGCATATCAAGGACAAGACTATTCAAAAGGACTGTCAGACTCTACCTAAGCAGAAATATATCTTGCAAGCTTTTGTCTTTTAGAAGCTGGCATCTGGCACAACCCAGATCTCTGCAGAAACATGGGTTCATTCAACAGAAGAGTAAGTCTTCTCTGAAAATTATTTAAGGGTAAATTTTCATCACCAGTCTCACTTCTCTAGATACTGTAAAAAACTAAAAATGCTGAGAAAATATCAGAGCAAGTTGCTACTTATGGTTTTTGTGCTGTTAAGACACATTTGGAAATCCTATTCTTAAAATTCTAGGTTCAATTTCTTGCTGAAATACAAAGCTCTTGAAAGTAATATTTTAAAACTGATTACTTAGTACACACCAATGCACAGGTTGACAATTTCACCTTAAGCTCTGAAAATTCTTTAACAAACTTATTTAGTGAGCTAAAGAAAAATCAAACTTAATTTCAGCCTTTAACAGAATAGCTATTACTGAAAAAAAATATTGTACTCATCATGATCATTCAAAGAAATAATGGTCTTCTATTTCCATTGTCTCCTTCATTAAGACCTCAAAATGCATAGCCCATACTAACAGAATGCTGTTAGAAAACAAATGGCATTCCCATTAGTAGGCAAACAAATATTTGCCTTATTTGAGGAAAATACAATTTATTTCACCTGTGCCTTCTGATTGGCAACATTTTCTATCAGATGCAGGGAAAAATAGGCATGTCTAAAATCATAACAGATCTTAGATCCATTCAGATCTTCTTGCATACTTGGGAGCTCTCTTCTACTTGAAAATACTCATGTTTGTTAGGTTTGTTGAGCAAGACATACTTTGGAGGAACAGGGGATGGGAGTCAAGGAGCAAAAGAAGGAAAGAAAAATTGATTTTACCTCTGCAATTTTCTCTTCATAATCATTGGTGAGCTGAACACACACATCTTCTGCCCTTAACTGACAGGCTCTTGCTACTTTGTCTTTCCATCTTCCTTCACTAACAGAGCGCCATGCAGCCCACACTTTCTTCATCAAAGCTGTTTGGAAATGTGTATCTGCCATTCTAATTGCATATTCCTTAGGAAGTAAATACAACCACATCACACAAAAGTTGAGAGTTGCTAAGAAGTTCAGTACTCTACTGTGGATGATTGTTTTACAGCTTATTACACAGACCACCACAGGAACCCCTTAAGTTAAGTTCCTGCAGTGAAGTGTTACACAAGCAGCGTCAGCAGCTCAGAGTTGCCTCTGCACACATGCCATGGCGCATTACTGTCCTCACCATGAGAAACCGTATTGTGAACTCCTAGGCCACACGCAACAGTGGTGTTATTCTTTGTTTAAAGACACTCAAAAAACAACCTCACATACACAGTGTAAAGAGACATATGAAGCCATTTGTTGGGTATGTGGCACATTTGGATTCACTGCAGGAATCATATAAAACCTGCAGTCACAAAGATTGCAGATAGTTACCGTAAAACACTTACCTTTTGAATAAATTTAGACTTCAGGATTGTTTAAAAACTACTTTAAAACAACTCTGTATTTCAAAATAGTCAGCAGACAACAGTTTTTTTCCCATTCCAGAGAGCATTCTGACAGAAACATTCCTTTTAGAACTGATATTTTCAAACTGTTATTTGACATTGTCAAACACATCAAAACAGAAACACCATGATTTCTTCAAACTGTAACAGGAACTGCAGCAGCTCTGATTCTTTGGAGTTCAATTTTCACTGCATTTTGACTTTGTGCACATACCTCTTGTTTGGCTTTAACATGCTGAATCCGCCACAGTGTAAACTTTCTCATCAACACTACTCTCTCCTTTTGCTTTTCTAATGCTTGGGTCAAGTTTGTAATTACCTGCAAAAATATTCATTAACACTATTTCAGTATCTATGATCACTGTAAGATCAAAGAGAATGTCTTTATGTCTCAGTTATTTCACTTAAAGCACTTGCTTTTAACAGATGCTTTCTATTGAAACTTCCCCTCACTGTAATCAAGTAAGAAGCAATAATCAGAGTTCAAATGAAAAGTAAAATTCCTGTGGCTTTGACACTCAGGTTGTGGCACTTCCATTGCGTAATTTTAGGAAAAGTTCAACTGAATTGTTATTTTCTCCTACATTTGGTGGTTTCTGAGCTACCTTCTCGTAATTAAATGTTACCGTAACTTAACATCAGAAGAACCTCTTATTTCAAAGAGAATTTTAATAAATCAAAACCATTTATATTAGAAGTTTGTTTCACTTGTCTGAACAGAATAAACAAGCTAAGTAGTTGCTATAAACCAGAAAAACCTTATTAGAAATTGTTACTCTCTTTAGAAGTTCTCATGAAAGATACTATATACATTTGAGAGGCAGGATGTCCTACTGGACAGAGACTTCAACTGGGGATTTCTACCAGCAATCTCTAAATTTAATGAGTAATAGCTGAGGTTCCCCAACTAAAAATTAAGACAGGTATGATGCAAATTTGCTAGACCAAATCTGAATATTACTCCCTACTTCTGCCTAACTTCTTAAGCTAGATCCTGCCATTAGCCATGTATGAGCAACTTCAGTGGTCAACAGTGACCTATCTTGGGACTTTGGGGAATAATGCAGTTATTTTAACTCTTCATAAATATTGTTGAGAACAGTATTTTATGACAATACATGCTAGCATATGTTAACATTATATTGCATTTATTACAAGTAATAATTATTGAACGTGCATCAATTTAATGAATGATAACTGAAATAAAAAAGAAAACAAATTAAATTGATATATTAATTACTTTTGTTGAAAAAGTGTCATAAAAATCAAATTTCAAAGCTGCATACATACTGCTACACACTAGAAGTCTTAGCCTAAGTCTGTTTTTGTTAATTAGCATATTTTTGCAAATGAAAAGCATTTAAGATTTACAATGTGAAATAAGAATCTAATACTTGTACTATTTGTGAGGCTGATGGACCTTGGTTTATGTCCATATCAGGATACAGCAGATTTCATAACTATGGAATGATATGCAGAAGCATGAAAGCACTGCCACCTTCCATTCAGGCAGCAACAATAGTAATTTTCTATTCAAATATTTGGGTTTTTTTTTTTTTTTTTTTTTTTTTTTCCTTAGAAGCAGAACTATAAAATTGGCTGAAGAAATAATTTCTTTAGCAGCAGAAAACAAAATAGGGCTTTCAAAGTACCATTGAGAATTATGGCACATTAAATATGACTGACATACAATGATATTCAACAGAATTAGATGTTTGAAAGGTATAGGCTGAAATAACCATGCACAAGGTACTAGTTACATGGTACAAGACTAATCCAGTTACTATAATGTTACAACATTTATATTTGCTTGCTCTGTAAGATTAGTCTGTTTTCCAAATGGACAGAGAACACCATATACATTCACATTTTAACTCCTGTAATGTATGTTTTTTTTTAATATAAGTAGGATTTAGAAACCCAAACTCCATTTAGCGTTCTCAAGTACTAGGTTATATGTTCAGGGTAGCAGTAAGAAGACTCAATTATGTTGTGTGATTGTAAAACTGCCAAGATTTTATATCCGCTTTCACAGTTCTGGTTAATTTTCAAGTTATTTGCACTGTTGCCAGCAGGAAAGTGTAAACCAGAGAGTCCAAATGTCCAATCTTATGAATATGTACAAATGTAGAATTCCTAAGAATCTTAAAATAGAGGCTTCTCAACTTTATGAGACTGCTGCCCATTTCAATTGAGGAAAACTAATCTAATATTTGAAAATTTAGAGGCTTTTGAAGCGTAAGAGCTAATAGACTCACCTATGCCTGTGTGATCTTCATTAAATAAATGAGAAACAAGAGTAGATTCTAGATTTAAGAAGCAAAGAATGCAAAGTATGCACATATGATGTGTTTTCATTCTTAATATAGACAACTCTATTACCAACCATTATTATTTTTCTATTATACTGTCTGAATGTATTATTTATGTCTCTATGTTACTTGCCTAAAAAAAAATGTTATTCAAAGTGATGGACCAAAAAATTTAGTGTAGATATTTTTAAACAAAGAGGATCTGTTAATATATGAAATGGAGTTACTACCTCATCTTTCCTGCTAATAGAGATTTCATAAGTATGAAGTAACTCTTTCAGGTTTTCCATCTCATTCTGCAGTTGTTTCACTTGCGTGGCATGTTTCTCTTTCTCTTGTTTCATTTGAAGCTTGTGATGTTGAATCAAATTAAGTTCCCAGTTTTTCAGTTCAGTCAGAATATTTGTCTGAAAAGGTAAAGAAATGACAGTAATGCAATGAGTTTAAACTATTCCCTCCTCTCTATTATTTTTATCTTAAAACACTTAGCAATTAAGGAGACACAAATATTTGCAGTGATACCTTCATTATACAAGCTGTGTAGTGCTGTATTACCAGACACAATTAACTATTGAATCATGATATCTGAACATTCCTAATGGAGACAGTTATTCCAAAGTTTCTGAAAAACGATAGTCTGTGCTACATATGCTTATATGCAATATGCAACAAAATACCATTCTCCCAGCAATCACACTGCAATATCCTGCACTAACTCTACAAAGCAATGATATCTGTGAATGATTTTTAAGGATTTCATACAATATAAATACCTTAAGATTTCCACTCCAGAGATCAACTATGTTTTCTATCTGAGTGACTTTTCCATCTGGTAAAGTTAATTCAGTCACCGTGGTTTTGCTGACTTCTCTTGGACTATGTGTGGAAGAAGTTGCTTCTGGAAGAGTAGGTTGTTCCATACCAGCCTGCTTCACTGATGTTGAGACTGAAAATGAAACAAGAGAATAAGAACTGACACTCTGGAAAGGCTCACTGGTCCACACTGTAGGTGGAAGTCAGAAGACAGACACTGGTAAAAGGAAACAAAATATTTATGACATCAGAAACATCCTTTCCCCACGTAAGAAAAACCAATCCAATTCTAATACATGCTTCCTGGACACACATATTTAAACTGACAACCCTATTGTAACATTAGTAAATTCAAAAGTAGTGCTCCCTTAAAATACAGTATCTTAATAATACAGTATCTTAATTTGAAAGAGAATTATCACAGCAAGGACTAAAAATACAGCCAGAAAGAACAAGGCTGTATAAATAAAAGCTTCTTGACAATTAACAACTCAGGTCAACAATCTACTAACTTCTGTTTTTTTTCTCAATGAGCCTGTAAACACCTGAGGTCTGTGGTGTTCCTTTACAAATTCACAAAGTAACCTGTGGATATATTTTGATATTTATATGTACCTGCATCCATTTTTCTTAAAACCTTAAATTTGTTCATCTGATTAGTGTTCAAACAATTTGAGAAAGGATGTATCTACCATGAATTTATATAATGCCTTATACAAGAAATCCTCACCTTCAGGAGCTGTGGCTAGGTTCCACTGCAAGAAAAGTTAATCCCTGCCCAAAAGCTAGTTTGCATGCATTTGAGCTGAGAATAAAGTCAATATTTAAGTAAACTTGGGAAGTAAAATACTGTTTTATATTTAGTTATTCCTTACAGAAAAATAGTTGTATCAGTTGACAACTGAATAAAAGAAAATTAGAAGAGGTATTAGCAGATTCCTGCTAATAACAACAAACAACTTCAAAAAAGTTCATAAACAGAGAAAACCTCCAAATTTTAGTCTTCACTTCTGAAAACAAGTATTGTCTGATGGATACTATTTTTTGATTCAACCTAGAAGCGATAAGCTTATCTGTCACAAAGCACTATCTTCAGTGGACACTAGAAAAGTGTGTTTCTAATTTATTTAAGGCAGAGCCTGATGGTTGATATTCTTTTACAGTTATTTTTACTGTTAGGTTTTCTTTCCTAAGGAAATGAGAAGAGCTGTCTGGCTAATATTCCCTGCCACAAAACTACTACGCTCATGCTCTAAAACAAAAGGGAAATAATGAGGAAATTGATATTTCTCTCAAGGTAATACACAACCACACATCATAAAATTAACACCAGCTAGAGCTAAAGGAGTGCTATCTAACACCATTTCTATAGACTGTTGTACCCTATTACAGAGGCATAAAGAGATTATTCCCATCACAGAGTATATTAAAATCAGGCTTTAGTTTTTTGTCATTGATTCTCTTGAAAATGACAGAAGTATTGCTATAGTGGCAGAATTTGAATACTTGTTGCTTGTAAAAATGTCCAAATTACGTGACATGCCAGACAGATGATCCAGAGTACTTAAAATACATCTAATTTCTGTGATGAAGAATCTGGCTGGCATCTGACAATAAAATTATCTGGCACTGTGACTATTGTCAAATATTCACCGTTCTGATCTTCACCACTTTTCCTTATTCTTGCATGTCCCTCCTTCCTTCAGTTGTGACATGAAAGGCATGAGGCTTTGTTTTTATTTTTAAACTTCTACTACTTGATTAGATTACAAAGGTATCTTACACAACACGGTTTGTAAGATACTTTCCAAAGAAAACCCAAAAAACAATACCCAACAGAACAAAATATAACCAATCAAAGCAGGATATTAAAATAGACTGACAACTGCCATAGTGTGAGAATCGCAGTATTACTAGTTCATCACTCCCTTCCCCTTAATTCTCCCTATGAACAGATTATACTAACACAGCTTTCATTTCTCTCATTTACCATAGGATGTATATCTTCACTGAATCCACCATGTGTATCTGTTACATGTTTATAACATCATCTTATGAAATTCATCTTGGCCTTCCAGCATTGCCATAATTTTCTAGTTGTACACATACTAATTTAATTCTTATTTCTAATGGTCTCCTTCTGTCACCTCTATTCCTTCCATAGAATTATATGATGTCATTCAGTTACAGTGTGCTGAGGTATCAATGATACTGGAACCATTTGGATATGATAAGTATATAAATGTACTTTATTAAATAATCTCTGCATGCATTTACTGCAACAAATCTCTAGATGGAGGTAATGAAATTAGCTGTTTATCCAGATGTCTGTTACTACTGTTGAGCTTTTCTGTGTTCTAGTATCTGACTTTTTCTGCTTTTATTAAGTAAATAAGCTCTGACACTGCTCTCCCACATTACATGTTATTAATGGCCCAAGCTGAGCACAGTAATTTGCTAAAATGTGCTAAGAAGTTTAATGGATATATACTGAGGACTGGCAGGCTCAAAGAGAAGGATTTTTTCCACTCTTTGGTATGAGTCATCATTGCACATCTCTGCAACAAATATTTTACTGCTCCAGTCTTAGTAATTTTCAAATTTAATCAAGTAAACTGATAACAAGAACAGGAAATGAAGTTTTATGCTTCAAAGTTTAAAAACACTTGGACATCGAACTGAATTGAATAGTAGAGCATGTTTATTCAAATTACTTTTCTTATTTGACTGAAAGCTGTTAGGGAAGATACCATGTATACTTAAATTTTCTGCAACGAATAGAGATTACCAGTAATCAGAATTCTACAACCATAAAGGTAGCATCCAGACCAAAGAACACTTCATAACCAGAAATTCATTTCAGAAGGCATCACATGGCATTGGAAACTCTATTGGTCCCAATACCATCATATGGAGAAGGGGAAAATACATTGTAAACTTGAGAAGCTCTGCAGAAGAGCAAACTTTCAGATTTTAACTCCATGCTCAGTACATTCATTCATTCATTTTGTTTTACAGTTATAGAACACTAACCTAATAATTTATGATTTAGTTCTTTTAACATAGTAGCAGCATTAGAGCCAAATTTCAAAAAGCCTGATTTTTAGTGTGAGCAAGCAAGCAGTGCCAAAAGAATGGAGTTTAACAAAAAAGTTAATTGTCCTTCAGGAAAAAGCCTGGTAAACAATCCCACCGGATCAGCATTAGAGGCAGACTATTAAGCTTGAATTTAAGCATTAGAGGTATAGTATTAATCTTGAACTTAACAGTTTTCTCACTGTTCATTCAAAGTCATGTTATTACCATCATGAAAAAAAGAAGATATTCTGAGGGCATTAACACTGTGGCCAACACTACTTTAATACGTAATCACCATCAATCAATAGTAGTGATTACACAGAAGAGTTCAAGATTTTGATCAGATCTCTTTCTAGAAGTTGAAATAACCTTTTTACAACTAGATTGTTTCCAGCTCTATCTCTAGAAGGTATGACCCATCTCTCTCCCAGACTGAGAAGACATAGTGATATTTTGAACAGCAAACATATTTTGATAAAGTAGCAAAGCAAAGGAAACTTGTTTATAGCATTTTAATTGACAGAAGCAGAATAGGTCTGTGTAAATATTCTTCTTGTCTCTTGTGTTCTCTGGGAAGTTCATAAGCACATTTTTTACTGTCTTTAATCACTTTTTTCCCCATTTTGAAAATAACAGACAAAGTTATTTTGCAGGGTGCTGCCTTTTGCAAGGATAATAAATATCTGAGTGGTTCCTTGTAACGAGCAATACAACTCTTTTAATGAGAACTACAATGCAAAATTTTGATCACCATCAAGTATAAGATTATTTCTTTTCCCTGTTCCATGACAATTAACAAGAGCTTGCAAATGACTATTATAATTTGATAACACCAGGCATATTAAAAGATAACACTCTTCAAATATTTCAGGAGAAGCAACCAAGGAAATAGAATTTTGTCCTCTCACTTCTATGGCCATAAAAAGGAACAAAGACCTGACAGACTACATGTTTGCATAATTAGCCCCATGAAGTTGTTTGACATTGGCTGAGCTTCTGGCAGCTTTTCACAGAAGGCACCCCTGTAGCACCCTCACTACTAAAGTTTGGCCATGCAAACCCAATACATTTGGATTTGCATGAAAAGCCCAGAAAAAAAATTAAAAAGAAGGAGCACAACCCGAAAGAGTTACAGAGAGACAGGAGACTGGGTGGCTGGCTACAATTTTCTCTTCAGACAATATGACAGAAAATAGAGTATACAGTCATGTACCAAAAAAGCACAAGTGTCTAGTGCTTTGATTTTGATATTCTTTCTTATGAACAGCAGTATTATACGTCACAAAAAAATCCCTTGGAAAACAATATTCCACTCAATCTGGGAGACAAAACTCTAAGCACAGAGCACTGAGGACAATACCCAAATTAGAATTATTATGCTCCATAATATAGTTCCACATAGCTGGGTTCGAAATTTTCTACTGTTTTAAGAACATCAGCTCAGGTTGAGAAACAGTTCCAGCAGCTGACATTAACTGCTCTACAAATCAAGAGTTTTGCAAGTGTACTTGAATCCTGACAATGGGTGACTTATAATGTGACTGATCAACAATGGAAGAACATCCAGAGGAGATAAGTACTCTGCTCATGGAGCTCTGGGAAGAATACAGGGAGCGATCACAGCTGTTTTAAAGGAAGCTGAAGTTATCTCAACACAGGAAGGGCTCTGGGTGGCTTTTGTTTCTCACAAAAGGCTGCACCAGTTGAGAGGATCAACTGGTTGTGTAAGTGGCCTTAACAGTTACCTGTGAATGCTGAACACATTTCTGTGCTACCCAGACAAGCATGGCTTGAGCCAGCACGTATAAAAACTAAGCAACGAGCAAAATGAAATTTCAACATATCAATAGACTTGAGCTGGCTTTAACCAGACAAACTGTCACAGCAACTGGGGACAGCTTGTGTCATGATAAGTTCATATACAGAGACTGGCAACAGGAGTCACAGCTGCACTGTGATCTGTGTCCTGCAGACATTCTGCTTGTGCTGTAACTGTTCACCTAAGTCCTGCTCAGATTTTGGCTAACTCACAGCTCGTGCTAAGGCCTCCTGTATCCTAGAAGTGTGCCATGAGTTCAAGGCGAGAGCAGGACGGAGTCAAGATATGATGGACAGAAGGGCTAAAGGTCATTATGCCGCTGTCATCACCTACCACTTGCTAGCCTCTGCAGCCCTAATCCTTCCACACAGATTGTCTAGCCATTGCTTTAGAATCTAAAGACTTAAAAAAAATAGTATTGACCAAACTTCCAAATTGGAAGGTATAAATATGTCACTTGCTTCTCTAAACAGTAGACATAAAGCCATCCATAAAGGTTATAAAAGTGAAGACATAAAGACAGCTAAATATTTTTGTAATTAAATAGAATGATAAAGAATAGAAGTTTGTTTAAAGTCCGTTTTTTCTGATTATGCTTAACTTCCTAGCAAAGAAATAATGCAGGTGTATTTGTTTACTATTTCTTCTGAAGCAAAATTAACAGCAAAGCAAAATTCTCAATCTAAACACTAGTGACAGAAGCAAACAACACAATCAAAAATATCCGTGTTACTAATGCATCACAAGACACTAAGTTTAGTGTCTTGTGATGCATCAGTAACATGGATAAATAAAATACCAAGCAATAAATTAAAAGTAGAATAAAAGGATTAAACTAAAAAAGTAAGAATGACATTCATGTAGTGACATGATTCAACACTACACAAAGCCCTTTTAAGGCAATCCTCCTTTACATTGAATCATTGTTTCTATATGTATTTCTCTATCACAACCATACCAGTTTGAGCAAACCAGCTGTGACCCATCAAATTTCAATGAAGTATACTGTAAGGGTATCCCTTTTTCTGTTATTACACCAATCACCTTTAAACATCTGCACCACAAAACACAAAGTACTGTAAGCACATCAACACTGTCATCTGAAAGTGATGCCAGAGAGAGAACGCTTCAGGGAATATGCCTTCCTATGTTTCTTGTTGTGCAAAATGCAAATGTACTACAAATGAGGTACATGTATTTTTCAAACTAAAGCTATTAAAAAATTTAAGTCATCAAAGTTGTGTCATTATTCTTGTAAGCTCAACACATAGCCTTGGGCATACTACCTGGAGTATAATGGTGACTGGCATAATCTGTTAACCTGGAAACTCTTTCAGGTGGTCTCTGTTCTGAGGCAGGTTCTGGCAACTTTGAGACACACTGCTCAAACTTCGGACTCATTGCAGTATAACGAAACAGCTCTTCATATTCATCCTGTTGCAAAGTGGTGACAAAGAATTATAAAACTACAACTACATTTTTAAAAATTAAACATATGTAAAAAGAATTGCATATTATTTTCTGTCATTTTGAGAGGTGTCTTTTTTATTATTATGGTCTAAATAAGGGGATTTCCCCTAAAGCTGCAAAAGTGAGCTATTTTCCTACAGTGACTATAATAATTTAACTTTCTCTTGTTTAATGTTCACATTCCTTCTGATTACAACTATATGCACTGTAATAGTTGCACAGAAAGACTCTGTGAGATTCCAGCATTGGATACTATAATAGGCATCTAAAATAAGAACTGGTAAAAAACTCCAGTCCCTGATCATGTAAGTTATTAATCGGCCATTATTATTTCTAATCACTACTACTAGTGCTTCAAAGAAAAACATGTATTTTTATAGCCATGACAAAGATGCTGCTGAACACAGTCACACTTCACACTCTGTATCATTACAATTTCCTTGGTGGAAGTTGTAAAGCCAATCATCAAAAGAGATTTGATTATACACAGTTTTGAGTGGATATAATTATTCTCACCTTATATTATTTATTCTTAAAATTATACAGCTATAAGGAATATGTACATATAACTTAGAAAGCAGCTTTCCTATTAAGAAGCTATAAACCTATCTAACTGGTATGTGACATTATGCTACACACCAAACTAAGTCAATTTGTTTTTAAACCTCCTGATGAAACAGATTTTCAGGATGAAAGTATTCAGAGTTCATTGTGAAACCATAAACAATCTGTATTATAGCTTAAACATACAATCTAGTAATTAATTAAACAACTGCTTACTAAAAAAAAGTTTTAGTAAAACTTATTTTAGTAAAACAGTTGCTTACTAAAACAAATAAAATCTACTAATTAAAGATTTGGAAAACAATGCCCATTGGAAAATACTAAACCAGGTCACTAGCAGTTATTTTTTCTTCACTTAGTATTATCACATTAGTTCTGTTCAGTATCCTAATGAGGTCAAACCTCAGAAACCAAGTGTGAATTCAAAAATTAATTTCCACTTAAACCTGGGGGAAGTTAGAGTGAAAACAGTCAATGAAAGGTACCAATTACATGCAATATGTTTTTGAATCTAACAACTGAGAAGGATAATACTTCAAAACACCCAGTGTAACTTGTATATTTTTGTGTGTTTCAACTAATTAGAGAATTTAAGAAGCTAGGTTTGGTACATTTAATCTGAATTCTAGTTTCCATTTAAATGTCTATTTCCCATCTTCTAATCTATCACCTTCAAAGTAAATGTATATGAAGCTACAGAATTATGAATACACAATGTATCTTTTGGACATGCAAGTGTGTCACAATCCATGTAAAAGGTATAGTTAGCTTCAAATCAACAAGCTATCAATTTTTCCACAGCCATATCTTTCTAAATATATACAGTTTAAATTTTATAAGATATCAAAAGAAGAAAACAGATACCTTTAGATCTGTTACTCAATCAGGAACTACATGGAACCATACAAAACTCCCTGCAGCAAAATCTCAGCTGAGTAAAAAAGCCAATATTAGCCTTAACTAATAAAAATTCAGTGATTCTGCAGATGTTAGATCAAACCTCTGTCTTCTTATAAGACATCATGTAACCAAATAGCAATTTAATTCTTCCCAACAAACAAGTTAGTTCTCAGACAGAGCTGATCCAGCTGCTTCCATGATTATGTCAGTCAGTTCAAAGGACCTAGGAGGCTAGATGTCAGATGCAAGTGGGTGTCTCACGTTGAGTCACCCAACTTATTCATTATCATGCAATATGTCCTATTATAGTCATGCCTAGCATTCAAAATATGCATATCAAGTTACGTCAGGAAATTTATTTCATGTTCTAATTCTTTTATTCAAACTCAAAGAATCCAATCTGTACAGGAATACGCACGCTTACGCGCCAACAGAAAGTGTCAATAGACAGCATCCAGTGACAAATCTGGAAATAAATGTTTATAAATTACAATATTACAACACTGTTGGAATGAAGTTGAAAGGCAAATATTAAAGAAAGCACAGTATCCCAGTTGTAATCAGAAACTTAAGACACATGGGAAAAAAAAATCCTGGAGACAGCAGTGGGAATATGTATGGAAACACTGAATGATTAAGTATATTACCTCCATATTAAATACTCCATAACAAGTATGCTGCAACTGGAATGCAATATTGACCAGTACATTTAAAATAAAACCATAATAAATTTAACAATATGTCTTTGGTTTATTATTGTGGTTCTGCTTTAAACAGAACTTTCAAGCTGTTTCGTCAACTGCAAACAATTCTATTCATGTATAAAACTATAGGAATATAATTCTATGACCTGAAGTCTGTGGAGTTTTGACTATTTAATGCCGTGATTTTGTAAAAGAAAATGTAGTGATGCAATGAACAAATGGCACCAAAAAAAACCAGATGCTTTTCTTGATAATTTTTTTCTATTTTTAAAATAAAAATCTACAGACACTGCAGAGGATTGTAGTCAAGGTAATTAGACAATATAACAAGAATAGATTGAATGGATAAAGTAATAGGTATGGAAATATTATAAGTAATAATTATAAGTAATGGAAATTCTCTAAGAGACAGTGGATGTCTTTGTAAAGAAAAAGTAATAAGCTGGTCTCTAGCTAAAAGCAACACATTATCAAAAAGGCCCAAACAAACAAAACAGAACAGACCTTCCAAAATTATCTAAATGGAGTAGAGCACTTCCCTGTCAACATTCCTGTTGATCAGCTGTGACCTCAGTGTTGTTCTTTTTCAACAGCAGCAAACTCCTACCAGGGGTAGCTTTGGGCTTGTCTAGTTTGGAGAAAAGGAGGCTGAGAGGCCTCGTTGCTCTGTACAGCTTGCTGAGCAGGGGAAGTGAGAAGAGATGTCCATCTCATCTCCCTGGGACCCAGCGATGGAATAAGTGGGAATGCTTCAAAATTGTGTTGGGGAGGATCAGATTTGACATTAGGGAGCATTTCTTTACTGAGTAGGCAACCAAACACTGGAATGGGCTTCACGCCCTAGGGAGAGCGTTTGATGCCACCCGCATGTCACCCTTTAAGAGGCATTTGAACAATGTCCTCTAATAACGTGCTTTAACTTTTGCTCAGCCCCAAAACAGCGGTTTGGCCAACGACTGATGTAGATCACCTCCAACTGGAATTATTCTTCTCTAAACACGTTCTCATTCACAAAAGAGTTGCTCTTAGTATAATTGTATCATTCTCTACCAGGTGGCCTTACAGCTCCTTGATTATCAACCAGCTCATAACAGAAAATTCTGGTCCTTCAAAATTTGTAGCATGATGCTTTTTTTTTTTTCTTCTCTGACTACAAAAAGCATTGGAAACACAGATGCATTACTATTCCTAAACAAAGATTATGAAAACTTATCCATGAGATACAAGCACAAATAGAGAAGTACATGAACTGCAGAAATGAACTGCCCCATAAAATGTTGTTTAAAAAGTAGAAGTCAATCCAAATGGTAAAAAAAAAGAAAGAAGAAAACCCCTTCAACAGTGCTGCTGCTGATATGCCCATTTCACCACGTGACAAATGTGGAGATGCACTTCTACCAGGCAACTAGCAAAACATGTTATTACCAAAACTATCCTGGCTTGGACTGTACCCTACCAAAGGAAAAAGCCACACAATCTACTATGCAAACAGGAATAACTAATTATTAAATTATGAAAATCTGCTGCTTTCAAAAGAATGGTACAAAGACTTAATCCAGTATCATTGCATCCTCTTGAAAGCATGATGAGCACAGAAGAGGCAACCTCCAGTATTACAGTTACAGAATGTCTTAATGTATTTGATGCAGAAAGTAAAAAAAAACAAAAAAACCCCACCAAAACAAAACAAAAAGCAATTCTGTGATAAACTTGGGCATAATACTACTCCAGAGGAAATAAATCCATTAAAAAAATCAGTTTTTACAAAACTGAATCATAGTGAAAGCCTAAAATATAGTTACTCTTCATCTCTCACAAGTTATGGGTTTCTATCCTACTGTGTCAAATTCTGGCTTCTTGATAAGACTTAACACAAATAAACACTAACACTAGGGAAAAAAACGGTAAGAAAATGACCTATTTTACTTGCAGCTGATCAAACACTACAGTTCAGGTAATAATTTTTACATAAATTTCTTGTGAAATGCACAGAAGTAGAATATAACTGAACATATTTTAGTATCAGCATTTTTTGCAGTCTACTTTGTTTCTTTTCACTAATATTTTTATTATTTTCCTGTATATGTAAAATACAAAAAATATGCACATTTAATTAGATTTCCTCATAGTTATTGTTCGCCAAATAAAATGCCATGACAGTAAATCAAATTATATTGCCTCTGTCCTACCTGAGCATCTGAAGAAAGAGAACTGTCCTGAACAAAGTCATTTGGGAAAACTGGACTTGTGCTTTTCTCCTCATCAGATGACATTCTGCACAAAGTAAGTCTATAAAACAGTAGAAGCTGAACTTCATTTTTCAGTTTCAGTACGTAAACATATATTCATCAACATTTTCCCCAGAAACAGATTCTGCTGTAACAACTGGATCAATGCCCTTCTCTGCACTAAACTGACTGAACAGTCTCACAATATAATGCTGGAAACTGTCTGATCCATACTCAAAATAATGGAAATATTTTCACAATCTTATAAGAAAACAAAGCAACAATGTCAGTTGTTGCAGTTACAGACATATTCCTGTGTCAGTCTCTCATTTTTATTCACAAGGTATTGCCTTTTAGTTTATCAGGGTGTTTCAGTACAAAATTCCTACAGAGCAACATAAGAATTTATAAGCTACACTGTGCCCACCCACTACACGACCTCAACCAAAGCCCAAGATAAGATAGTACCCTGAACACTCCTTTTCAATACCCTGAATCTTACTGGTCAACATCAGTCTCCCGTCACTTTTTTGAGTTTCAGGTCCAGGAAGATGAACAGATATGGAAGGACAAGTAATAACTTAGGTTCAATAAGTATCAATCATTCCAGCAACTTCTTAGCAAGACAGTAAGGCATTCTTTGACTACTTGGGAAGTAGGCAATGTTGAAGAATTGATAAGAAGCTTGAAGACCTCGTGAAAGTTATATGTATCTTTTAATCTACTACAGCTTTTTATAGGTCCTTCAGTGAAGAAGTGAAGCTCTTGTGATGAGATTTGACAGAATAAAGGGAAAAGCGCTCTAAAGGATATGGCAGGAGAGGGAATGATGCAAGGAATTACAAAAGGAGGGGAAACTGAGTATAAAGCAAGGTGAGTTTGTTAATGAATGAATGGCAGTGTGATATAGGTGCCTGACGCATATGAAAGACAATTAGACACACTGACTAAGGAGTTGTCAGGAGAGAAGGCATATCACCATAAATAACCAGAGGAACTGACTGACTGTACAATGCAGCAAACAACTTGCAAGGAAAATTTATTTTTAGAGAGATCTTTACAACTGTCAATTATAATACTCTTGTTTTTTAAACAGATGCATTTTCTGACAGAAATGTAAATTTTAAATTGTTAGTTGTACTGTCATAAAACTGGCAGGAATATCCTACTTAAACACCATCAATGTTTCTCAAAGTATCAAACCCCCCACATAGGAATACAGATATAAATTAATTATCCTTTTGCTCTCTGAGCTGTTCTATATACTGATTCTTCCTGCACCACAATAGATCTCTTTGCCATGGATATTTTTACACCTTTCAGAAGTTCATTTCTGTGCCAACAATGGATGTTTAAAAAACAGTATAAAGACAGTTTCAAATGCTGAGATTTCCTGTAGCTCAAGGTTCAAAAGACGTGATTACCACCTTCCTACCTCTTGCTGAGCCCTCATATACC
The DNA here is from genome assembly GCF_017590135.1 of Pyrgilauda ruficollis. NCBI lineage: Eukaryota > Metazoa > Chordata > Aves > Passeriformes > Passeridae > Pyrgilauda > Pyrgilauda ruficollis. The sequence goes on along the minus strand of NW_024529266.1, from coordinate 1,045,417 downwards.
AACGACATTTTTAAAGTACAAAAAATGCAGTCTAATGAAGGTTTACTTTGTACTTTTTATTCCTGTATATCTATGTGCAAATGACAGAAGAAATACTACCTTTGTCAGCTCCACCTTTTTCATTGCTTCCTGGTCTGATAATTTTCTTCTTTCCTCACTCACATTAATTATTCCTTATATAAATCCTTGGTTTTAGCCTCTCTACATAATGAAATAGCTCTATACTAGCACTCTACCTTCTTTTAGCTGATAAAGTCTTTCAATACCAAAAAATACTTCTTCAATTCTAAAAAGTCAACTTCAACTTCATATGCTTTCCTACATAGTTTCTTAAATTGTGGATCCTGACTATTCTAAAAACTGTGGATCTATTCAAAGATGTGCGTGCATTAGTGAAGACCACAAAGAACCAACTATCTAGCACTTACAGGAATTATATGTGTATTTGCAGCCAAAAGTTCCAAATATTGTAATACCTTCCCTTCTCAGTACACTTCAAAAGAACTAATCTATTGATTTTTCTGAGAAATAGGATGGCAAATTGAGTTCAATGTGAACACAGACAAGTCCAAGGAAGTCAAAAAGAAAGGTTTTTACTGAAAAGTTTGTTCAATAACTTAAAACCACTGTCCAGAATTCTGTTTTCAGGTCTTTAAGATCATGCCCCTTCCAAGCAATCAAGTGGATCTAGCGCTCTATTTATCACTGAAACTACTCTCTGGTCTTCCAAAACTCAGAAGGTTCCTTCATCACAAGTGACAAAGCAAAGTGAGCTCAGTCACTCATACAGCTTCCCCTAAAGGCCCTCTACCATCTTCACTGCCCTCCTTTGGATGCTCTCAAATAGCAGAATTTCTCTCTTACACTGTGGCACCCAGAACTGCCCCCAGCACTCGAGGTGAGGCTGCCCCAGTGCAGAGCAGAGCAGGACAATCCCCTCCCTTGCCTGGCTGGTGATGCTGGGCCTGATGCCCGGCAGGACACAATTGGCCCTCCTGGCTGTCAGGGCAACTTGCCACTGATCAGGATTCACCAGACCACTTCAGCGGGGCTGTTTTCCAGCCTCTGATTTTCCAGTTTGTTCTTACATCCAGGGTCGCCCTGTCCCAGGTGGCTTTTCTGCCTTTGAGGAAATCAACAGCCCTACCTAACTCAGTATTGTCAAACTTACCTCAATGCCTGCATCCAAGTCAATTAAGGAGATGTTGAAAAGCACCAGGCCTAAGATAGAGCCCTGTGGAACGCCCTAGGGACAGGTCCTATGTCCCTATTCACCGTAACCCTCTGTGCCCACCTCATGAGCCAGTTACTCACCCATTACATAATGTGTTATCCAGCTGCGTGCTGGTCATTTTCTCCAGAAGGATACTGTGAGAGTACCAAAAGCTTTACTGAAATCCAAAAAGATCACATCAACTGGTTTCTCTTGATCAAGTACGTGGGTCACCTTGCCACAAAAGGGAATTAAGTTTCTCAGGCAGAATCTTCTTCTCATGAACCCATGCTGGCAGTGATCGATGACTGCATCAATGTTGCAGATGGAAGCAAAGAACTCATCTCTGCCTTGTCTCTGTCCCCGTTTGTAAGGTGATCATCCTCATCATGTAACAGGCTCATGTTATTTCTGGACTGCCTTTTATTATCGACATATTTTTAAAAACTACTTTTTCTGTTCCCCACAGCTTCAAGTCTAACTGAGCTCTGGCCACATTAATTTCTTGTCTGCCATGGAGAGCTGAGTTTCTGTATTCCTCCCATGTAATCTGACTTTGCTTCCACTGGGCATACGCTTTCCTTTTTTCCCTTAGCTTCAGAAGATCCCTGCTCAGCCAAGCCAGCCTAAGAATAACTTGTCAGCTTTGATCTCAGTGAACAAGCACTAAGTAGCACAAAATACCAGATAAGTTCCTAAAAGACAAACCAAGGGATATTAAGAGACCACCTCTGGGTCAACAAGCTAATTTGCTAAGCTGCAAATCATTTTAAAGGGAAAGACATGTGAGAAGAACATCCTCAAGCTTACCAGGTTCTTCTAAACTGATCCGAGCATCTGCCAAAATGTATTTCTGACTTCATTAAAGAAAGATTGCTGCTAACAGCAGCAGTTTCTTCCAAACCATAAGCATACAACTGCAGTAGTAACACAGCTACTTTTAAGAAACAGGATGCAACTATAAAGACCTTGGTGTGACTCAGCATCGTTGCTCTCCTCCTTAATTTTGAATTAATTAAGCTGTGCTCAGGTTTTTGTGGGTTTGGCTTTGTTTTTAACTAAAGGTGATATTTTCCAAATAATTTAGTGTTTCACTTAGATCAGAGGACTAAACACCTAGGAAAGAAAATCATGGATCCTGACTACTAAGGTCGGAACAGACCACAGTGGGTCATCCAGTCCAGACCTCCTGCTTAAGCAAGGTCATCCTAGAGCACATGGTACAGGATTGCATCCAGGTGGTTTTTGAATATTTCCAATGAGAGAGACTCCACAATCTCTCTAAGCAATCCAGAAGTTCCAGAACATAGTCAGCTGCACAATATCGAAGTTCCCCCTCACATTCAGGTGGAACTTCCTGTGCATCAGTTTCTGCCCATTACCTCTTGTCCTACTGCTTGGCACCACTGGGAAGAGCATGGCTCCATTGCCTTGGCACTCTCCCTTCAGATAATTATAGACATTGATGAGGTCTCCTCTCAGTTGTCTCTTCCTGAGACTGAACAGGCTCAGCTCCCTCAGATTTTCCTCTTATGGAAAAGCTCCCTCATCATCTTTGTAGCCTCTGCCCGCCCATTCCAGGACCTCCATGTCTCTCTTGTCCTGAGGAGCCCAGAATTGGAGTGAGCACTCCAGGTGAGGCCTCAGCAGGGCTGAGTACAGGGGCAGGATCACCTTCCATGACCTGCTGGCAATGTTCTTCATAATGCCTCCCAGGATACCGTTGGCATTCTTGGTCACAAGGACACGCTGCTGGTTCATGGACAGCTTGTTGTCCACCAGGACCTGCAGGTCCTTCTCTGCAGAGCTGCTTCCCAGCAGGTCAGCCCCAGGTGCCTGAGGCTCTTCCTCCCCAGGTACAGGACCCTTCATTTGCCTTTGTTGACTTTCAGATGGTTCTTCTCTGCCCATCTCTCCAACCTGCCGTGGTCCCTGAAGGGCTTCACAGCACTCCAGAGTGTTTGCCATTCCTCCCAGCTTTGTGTTCTCAGTGAATTTGCTGAGCAGGCATCTGCCCCTTCATCCATGTCATGGATGAACAAGCTAAACAGTTCTGGGCCCAGTACTGAGCCTTGGGGAACACTGCCAGTGACACACCTCCCGCCAGTAGAGGCCAGACCTATTCCTTCCCTTTACCCGTACCCCTTGCACGGCAGCGCTGCTCACGCTTCTAACTCCTCACCACAGCGGCTCCGCAGCTGCCCCCGGGGCCGGCAGCGCCGACACCGCGGCTGCCATGGCAGCCGGGGACAAACAGCGACAATCCGCTGAGAGTCCCACAGAAACCAGGGAGGCACAGGGGTGGTCAGGCAGCCGCGAATACGACAGATTATACACAGGAGATTCTCCTTTGCTTTCCTGATACAGGGCTTTCAAGGCAACCAGCCCAAACAGTGGGCAGGGAGCGCCCGCTGGCACCCTCAGGAAACTCGGGGTGGGGTTGGGGGCGGCAGTGCGGCCCCCGGGCAGGAGCAGGGGTGCTGTGGGAAGGACGGCGCGGCCGCGGCCCCGGCCCCCCCGCTCACCTGCGGGCCCCGGCTGCGCCCCGCCGGCCCCGACGGTTTCAAACTGCCGGAGCGGAACAGGAACCGCCTCTGCGATAGGCTCGGGGCTCCTTTGCAAAGCACTCTTCGATTGGGCGGTTTGCCTGCAAAACAGCCAATCGAGTCGCCAGGCCTGGGGAGCGCGCGCCGCCAGCCCCGCCCCGGCCGCGGGAGGCTCCTGCCGCGCGCTGATTGGCGGGGCTGGCTGGAAGCCGGCGGGCGCGCGCGGCGCGGTCCTGTGCCGTGCCGGGCCGTGCAGTGCCGTGCCGGGCTGTGCTGTGCTATGCTGTGCTATGCTGTGCTGTGCTGTGCCGTGCCGTGCTGTGCTGTGCTGTGCTATGCTATGCTGTGCTGTGCTGGTCCGGCGGGCGGGCACAGGGATATGCCGGGCTCGGGTGGCGCGGGCCCGCATTGCCCGTCCGCGCCCCGCGCTGGCCGCCAGAGCCGTGCGTGGTGGTGGGGAGGGAACCGTGCCAGATTAAGTTTTGGTGGGGGGCCTGGGTGTGTTGGACAGCAGCAGCTGACGGGCATTCCTGTGGAGAATGAAAATTTAAAAAAAAAAAAAAAAAAAAAAGAGAGAGAGAGAGAGAGAAAGGAAACGAAGAGAGAGAGTTCCTTGGTGGAACTCCTTCATTCTTAAGGGCTTCCAACCATGCTAAAAATGAAGCTATCAGCCGTCGCCGAGCAGGGGTTTTAAACTATTTGTGCAGTAATGCTGCAGAAGGAGGTCTTGGCTTGTAGTTTCCAGCATTTCTCTCCAGGACAGGGTTTCCCTAAAACTTTGCGTCGGCAGGCAGGCGGGATGGATTCGGGAGCTAAATCCGGCCAGCTGCGTGGCAGAGCTGTGTGTCACACGCCCCAGCTGAGGCAAATGACTCTCCTTGCTTCCATCTCTGGGCTGTAATAGAAAGAAATACAACAGCGGGTTTTAAAGATTTTAACATCAGGCATCAAGTCCTTCCATTTTCCAGCGTTGTTTTAACTTGATAGCATCGTAATTGATCTTTCTGTAATGCAAGTTGTGACACCGAAAATGATGGAGTATTATTTCAAAATTATTTACAGCACTGAACTCTGGCTGCAGCATGGCACTGGGCATGCTACTGCCCCAAGCCTTCTGGTCAAGCTCTAGAACATGAGATTTTACCTTACATAGCACCAACATTTTGTCTAATAACATGAGAAAGACAGCTTGGGCATAAAATACGCAGATAGACACGAAACTATGACTTGTTATTTGCCCTTTATAAATGTTTACAGCAGTACATGTACCTCATTCCAAAATCTTTTGCCGTTGTGAAACAGTTGAGCAAGTAAGGACCACCAAAAAATTTCATCTCTCTTAGTGGCATTTAAGACCTCCTAAAGTGAGCCTTTTCACACAGTAGAAGCCTACTTCAACATTTGTTGAAGTTCTCATTTAGACAAAGTGGCAATGGAGGGTTGTTTTTAACTGCAGTACCTGATAAGATCAGCATGATCTGATGAGCAAAAATTCCAGCCTGAGGAGTCACTGACTGTGCAGTCATTGTGTTTCATTAAGGCCTACAATGACATTGGTTCATGTTAGTTTCCAGAAAAACATAGTGGATGGGCTGCATTAGCAAATGGATTTTAGTAAGCATGAAATACCTATTTCATGGGTAATGAAATATCTATTTTTAAAAAATAGAAATACCTATTTTTAAAAATCAAAATACCTATTTTCAGAAATACCTGTTTTTAAATATCAGTTTAGTTGCAAATATCAATGATAGGATCTTCAGTTCCAGTTAAGGTTAAATCTGGGCTAAAAAGGAGGTGCATTTTGTAAGGACTGCAGGAGCGCTGGCCTCAGACCTTGTCCCATTCCCTTTTTTGAGTGCTGAACTGAACCTGTCATTCAGTTGTAATCACATATTGGTGGCCAATGTCCACACCAAAGCAAAGCATACCTTATTTTCCCTTGCCACAACTGGCTTTTCCAAAAGATGATAGCTGAGGGAGGATATTGCAATAAGCTTCATGAGACATAAAACTGTTTTGACTGGACTGATAGCAAAGGGCAGAAGGCACGGTGGCATTTGTAGCCATGACAAGATGTCTGTTCACAGGATCTCCTCTATGCATATCTGGTGTTTTAGGAGGCTGCACTCAGCTAAGAGTGAGAGAGAATATCTTCCAAAGACCAACTTAAATCATGGAATCCAGACAAGCCCTTCTGAGCCTTCTAACTACTAAAGCAGCCTCCAAATCTACCTTTTTTTTTTTTTTTTTTTTTTTTTTTGGGGGGGGTGTTTTGGGGGGGTTTTTTGGGGGGGTTTTTTTGGGGGGGGTTTTTTGTTTTTGTTTTTTGGTTTGGTAACCCCCCAAAAATTTCTTTTTTTTTTTTTTTTTTTTTTTTTTTTGGGGGGTGTGTTTCAGTTTAGGTCACAAGAAAGCAGAACTGGTGCGTGCTAGTGAAAAAGAGCACATTATTTGGTCTCAGACCAAATAATTTATTTATAAAATGGAGAGATGGCATATGTTTCTATCATGCTTTTCATGTTAATTTTTTTTGTATGCTGCTGCTGTAAAAAATATTATGAATCTTTCTTCATAAAATAGTTTTTAAATACATGACTACCAGTGGCACATGAAAGATAGCCTTTAAATATATGTTTAGCTTTCAGTCTTGCATCTTTGGAAAAATGCAGACGTTTGAAAATTGAAGGAGTTTGCAATGTGTACTCAAACCAGTCTTTGTGATGCAAACATCTACTGCTACTTTGTAATTAGATGGATAAAAAGCAACGGAGATCAAATGGTATGAAGCTGATTAGTAGTATAAAGGGATAATTGTAGGTAGTTAGAGACCAATGAAATGACAATAATTACCCTATTCCCACGCTGGGGATTTTATGGTGTATCTGATTAAACCTTCTGTTGAAACTTTCTGATTTTGAATTGTATTTAAAAAATACCTACCATCTTTCATGTTGGATTCTATTGTACAATAGAATGTACAATTATTTTCACAGAAGGAAGGAGATTTTTCTATGCATTTATGACCACATATGTTCACCTGCTGCTCTAGCCAAGCAAATGCTACAGTAGTGCTTGAAGTCACGGAAAGTATGGTTGTCTGCGCAGACTAAGAATTAGTTTTGAAGCAGGTGCTGTTCTGAGCTTTTGAAGGGAACAAGTAGAAGTGAGACAGGAGTTTGAACTGATTTAATGGCATTAACACATCTAATGTCAAAAAGTCACCTTTTCTTTCCTTGAATTCCTTAAGGAATTCAAAGTTAAAAATAAACATAATCCAGTTTATATGAAACAATAATGAATTTTTAGTGTTTTCTGTAGTTCTATAGGTTGCTGAAACACATTTCCAGTGTCTTCTATTTTCCCCCTATATGATTATGTGATGGAAGACCAGATATTTGTTACAACTTCAGAGTGGATACTGGAGTGGTTATTGTTTGACTCTACCAGATTATCTATTTGATGTTTTTCTGTGTGAACACAAGATCTGTCTCCTCTCATGTGCAGTGCTAGATGCAGCCCTGGCTTCTAGGTAGGTCTGTGCCTTGTACAATGTGGTCTCACCATCTCTCTTGTGCTCCATGGCTCCAGGTGTCTCAAAGAGAGCTGTTGAGTGTCTGGAGGCAGAGAGCCAGGCAGAAGGCACTAAGCTACATATTTTGGGGCTTTACATTCAAAGGACTGTCACATTATGGCTACTGCCTTGTGCAGTGGGACCATTGTAATTGGGTGGTCCAGGACCATTCCTTTTCCACCACATGAACTGAAATATTAAATCTGTGATTGACAGATCACTCATTTCAAGCCTTACAATGAATTTTTTGTTCTGACTGCATTAAGAAATGTTTTTCAAAATACCACTATTTCATACACAATTTAAATCCTTATTATGTATGAAAAATAATGTGTAACCATAGTGAATATGGGCAATGTGGCAGTGCTGTTCCAGATATTTTGGAAATTACTGACATTTTTTCTTGTGATAATGCTGATAGTAGAAACAAACCTACCTTGTGAATATTGAATCCTGAGGACTCTCGTGAGGACAGAAGCCCCAGCTCTGCCGAGAGACAAAGCTGTACTCATCCTCCTCAGCCTCGTCCTGTGGGAGCAGTGGCGGTGTGCGCGACCCCTCGGGTTCCCCACCCAAGAGCTGTTCTTAATAAAGGCCTTTTGAAAGGAGCTTGTCTCCTGGCCCTGTTTATTTCAAACACCTCACTGTTAAAAGGCTCTATCTTCTATCTGTTATCCCCCCTCTTCCCTTGTAAAAATACTCTTCTGATTATGATGTTTCTTATATAATGGTTAGTGCATATATCAGGTATATATTGATTTTCAGAAAAATATCCAAGGGAATTGTAATCACTATTTATAGATTGAAAATAGTCTCGAGTCTAGTATTTGCTGTTATCTGGAAATACATTCTCCTTTTTTAACAGGTGTATCAGCTTATATCTTGACAGTCACAAGACAATGTTGAAGAGCTTATAAATATGAAAGGCCCAGTGAGCATGTTCATATGCATTTAAAAGTTTCTCCCAGGGCATTTGAGTGTTTTTCACTCAAATAAGTGTTTTGACATCTGTCAGTCATCAGTCTTTTCCCCATCAATGACAACATATCATGACAGAATTTATGAAGAGATTTTTCATTAATAGCAAGGATGATTTTTCTGCTATAATTACTTATTGACATGTTAGATGAAGATTTTCAGTTAAACAGAAAAAAATGCTTCTCTTACAGTACCTTAGGTAACTATACGTTCACCTCGTTTTCAAGCTTCTCTCTTTTTTCAAGTGTGATACCAAAACAGATCTGTCAAACAGTTTTGCCTAAAAGCACTGGGAATACTTCTGTGTTTTTTCTCCTTTTAAACTGTAGAGAACAGGTGAAATCTCTTCTCATAAGACATTAAAACATCCCTAGAGATCTTTCAGTGACAGGGTGCACATCTACAACATATTTGTGATGACATATTTAGCTGCAGGGGCAATAGAACACCACCATGCTCTAGAGTATTGAATGACTGTAAAAGGCAAAGCATCAGCTTTCTTCCAAGACTAGCATTAGGACTTCCCACTGAAAAATGCCATTGAAAATCATATATGAAAAATGGATGCTGGACTTGTAATTGTTCCTTGCAGCAGCATACAGGATTTTACAGAAAGGTAGAAATGCATTTCTTTTGTAGGAGTTGGAAGCAATTAAACTGTTCTTGTTGAAAATATGTAAAAGGTTTTCTAAGCTTGGTTGTATTAATGATCTGTTCCTAAGGAAAATGCAATCTTTATAAACAACAACTGTGATGTTTATTGCTATATTTAAGAAATCTGCACACTGTTCTTGCTTTTACCACTTTTAAGAGGTTCTTTACACAAAGGAATACTAAGCAGTTTTTTTGGATGGTGTTTCCATCATATAGCACGCTTTTGGCAAATGAAACGCAGGAAGCGTTTGAAATGGTTAATGTGCAGCAGACAGTCAGCCTCCCTCCAAGAACTGCCCATTTACTTGAGAGATTGTATAGCAGTCAAAACGTTTTAGCATCTCTTCGGCATCTTATGGCAGGATCAGCATGTTGGCTGTTGACAGCAGTAAACATGTCTATTTGCATTCTGGTTTGAAAGCTTTCAGCTCTTTTGCCTGCAGCGGTCACTTCCTCTCTCCCCATTCTCCGGCAAGGTCTGCAGTCCCTGTGCTTGCCTGCTCCGCTTCACCGCGGGCTCAAGGACACTCTCCTCGGAGCAATTTCTTCCCGAGACGTGAGTCAGCAGCAGGGTAGCTGACGGCATTGCCGGTATGGGCCACGCAGAGATGTGCCTCTGCAGTGACGCAGCCTTTGCTCACGCAGGAGTCAGCAAGGATTTTTACATCACCTCTACACCAGGTGGCAACATATCATGCTGCTCTGCTCGTGATCTCGTTTGAAACGCAAAAACGCTTATAATACGCAAAAACGCAAAAAACGCAGCATTCTGTGGAATTCAGTCATTACAGATCTGATCTGCTAACCCTTCTATTTTTTAAATCAAATTAAGTGTTGCTATTACATTTGTCTTATTCTATTAATGCTGGCAAAGACTGGTTAAATGACATTATAAGGAAGAAAAGAATTCAATGAGATGGTATAAATGGTGTAAGAGTATGCACTAAAGGTACCTTTTAAGTTTTAGAGAGTGCTGTTGGCATTCATTTTAAGATGCAAAAAGGTATGTATTATAACAGTTTTTTATTTTAAATTTTCTGGAACCTAATTACTAAAAAATTCTCTCCACTAATAAAGAAAGATTCATAGTACTTGAAGGACTAGCACCTTCAATTTAGACTGTAATAAAGACTTTGGTTACTGTTAAAAGGCCTTTCAAATAATGATCAGGTGTTTGTGACATTCAGGCTGAAATGTTTCATGTGGTATTCATACTGCCAACTTAAGGCCTTTTTATTGCAGACATCTTCTGGGCTATTCATTGTGGACTCCCCTTAGAGCTGCTTAAGGGACATCAGAGGTAGCCTCATCTCAAAAGTCTTCTAGTCTTTTGTACTCCTAGCAGAGAAACAAGTGCCTGCAGGGTTCAGTTATCTCATACATTTCTAAAAGGTCAGATGAATCATACCACAAAAGTGCTTATTAGTCTGTTGTGACTATAAAGTCTAGAAAACTAGTTCAGATATCTACATTTTAGACATTTGCATTTGCTCAGATGATTCCAATCTTTTGAATGTAATTGTACTTCAAATGGAACCACAAGTTCTCAAAGGATTTGATTATTAAGCCACAAATTTTTTTTAGTTTGGCATCCAGACTCTACAAGCCTGGCTTGGACATTGATCTGAGTCATTCTATCAATTTTTTGGAGTAAGGAGACACAACTCCCACTACGTCAAGTGAGAGATAAGTCTGGTAGTTTCTGTTCCATTTCAGTTCACTGTATTAACGTTACAAAAACATAGCAAATACAATGTAAGGGAAGAGATTTTTTTAAAGGCTTAAATGTCTAATTCTTTAAGATTTGTAAAACAACTGTAAAAAGCAAAACATAGCTGTCCTTAAATAAAAGTTTGTGAAGTATTTAACATGCAGATAAATAAACTGATGAAAGAAAACAGGAAGATAGAGTACATATGAAAGGAATGACAAAGACAAAACCAAATCCTTGAGTGTGAGCTGAAATTAAGGGAGTAGAAGTGCTTATGGAAATTTTTGCAGCCTTAAATGAAAGAAGAAGGAGAGGAAGGGATATGAAGGTGTGTGTGTATGTAGATAAGTGACAGCATTTTGGGCAGAATGTCAAAAGCTTTGCCATTGGAGTGAAGCCCAACAGAACCAGTGACAGGGTGAAATATAAGTGAGTGTGCGACTACTTTAGAATGAGTTGATTAGTCATCAAAGTCAGAGGCTACCGTTCTGGAAATCCCACAAGAAAAACTGTGTTTTACTTACTAATTTTTGGAATTCATTAACTATTGAATTTACTAATAATGAAACCACACAAAAAAGTTTTCTTATTTCAAGGTGACTAGCAGTGCCAGCACTCACAGACCATCTTTGATTATCTTTACAAACAGACCTTGAGACAGTGATTGAAGGTTGAGATGGCAAGTGTAACTGAATACAGTGTTATCTAAAATGTATTATTATGTACATAAAACCATCCCTAACTCTGCACATACCATGTTGGATGTTGACCTTCCGTCTTTACCTGGGAACAAGGTCTTTGGTTGCAATAAGAGCATGAGTTTGGTTCTTAATGATTGTTATCCCTTCCTCTTAAAAATGCTATAATTAAACTGGAAAAAAAAAATCAAAGAAACATAAAAAGGATGATCTAAATTGTGATGTTACAATAGGAATATCAATTAGGGAAACCTGAGTTCTTTACCCTAGAGAAAAGATTGTTTTATGGAAATGTTAAAGAGGGCTAAAGAACCCCAAATGGTATGAAGGTTGTGCATTAAGGATTTCTTGTTTAGTCTCATTTCCAATAAAAAAAATGTTGAGCATCAGTTGAAGCTAACAGAAGCTTCATTCAAAGCAAGTAAGAAAGCTTGGTTCTTCATCTTGTTTTAGCATCTACAATGTCTTTTTCATCTGTAATATCTTTTCCAAAGCAGGTAAGAAGGCTTGGTTTGTCATCTGATTTTAGCATCTATAATATCTTTTTCAAGAAACTTCACAAATACACTCTACACATTTTATGGGCCTTCAGAATAGTGGATAATTTAGAGAAGGAATACCTACCAATACCTATTGAATAAAAAAATACATTATCCCTGGCTAAGGAATTCCAAATATTGCAAATTTTTGGAGGTTAGATTATTTGGTGAAGTCTCATCATGTGCTGCATTGTTCCCTTTTTACTTTGGGTGATCTTTTGGAGAATGGTTACTAAGCTTGATGAATCAGTAGCCTTTGCCCTGACCTAGAATCACCCTTATGTTAGAAACAAAGCAGATTTTAAATAACAATCGATTTATCCAGTAGTGTTAAAATAGAATTACAACAAAAGTGTGTAATTTATATTGAGATATTTTTCAGGTAAATATATGAAATCTATCAGATTGCATTTGAGGCAGAGTGAGCCTTCATATTCTGTGTGTGAAGTACAATTTTCCGTATTGTAGTTTCAGGAGTGTGCTTAAAAAAGGCTGAAAATTTTTGAGTATGTCAGTCCTGTAGCAAACTAGTGAAGATTATAAATAGGAGAATAAGTGGTGAAGGAGCATATTATCATTAACTATGCTGTTTTCTAGGTTTCAACTCTGATGCTGTCTTCCTCAAAAGCATATATCTTGCTTCTCTTTTTGGTTCAGTTTGCTAGATTTTGTTTAGTTTCCTATCTCCCACTTGCTTCAGTGAGCAATAAGTGTATTTGTGCCAAAACCAAGAACACTGACTTCCTATTTTAGACTGTTATCATTGTGCTTCTTTTACAGAAGAGCCAAATCTGTGCCAAATCTGTGGCAAGTGCTGCAGTAATTCATATTTTCCTGCTTCCCTCCTTCAGGACTGCATGTTTTACTTTCCAGCACGTGATGTGAATGCAGATGGATCTTTGTACCTGTAGGAAGAAAACAAAGGAACACAACTGTTTGCTTGTGTTGTGGCTGTGTATGTGAGATGTGAGGGGGTAAGTTCTCTTTCAATGTAGCTTTCATTTCAACAGAATTATTGGATCATAATTTAGGATATGAGATCATAAAAGTAGTTAGCATTACCTGTCCAACAGTCTTGTACTTGTTTGGATGCAGAAAGTCAGAACTAATTTAATGAAACTGGTATTAAAATGAAGACAAAATGCTTATATTCAATTATACATATATTTTAATACGAAGAAAATAATTTAGAAGAGCTTTAAAGGCATTAAATTTCTTTACCATCAAGCTCATAGTCACTAAAGTCTATGTGGGAATTTCTTTTTGCAGAACTTGGAAACATACCACCCATCTGTAGGCAGGTATTACAGCTCTCCCAGCTTTCCTTTCCTTTACATAATACAATACTCAAAATTCAGCTGAAAAAGACTTTTCAGTAGACAACCTGCAAAAATAAAATACCAAGAGAATTTTTAAAAAGTGTTCTTAGTCTTTAGTGCCTTAAAGATTTAGTAAGAAGCAGACCTTTAAAGAATGCCTCAAGTGGATGAGCTACTGTGTTGAAATACAGAAACTGGGAAACCGGAATTGCTTCCAGTAATGTATCTGACCCACAGAGTACTGGTGTGTGTTGGTGCTGGTCTCCTTTTGGATTATGAATTGATTTTGATGGATTGTAGTTAGGAGCAGGAATAAAAATGGAGAAGAAGATGCAGCAAAGGACAAGAAAACCTTAGAAATGGTAACTCCCTCACTCCGGACAAAGACAGAAGCCAATGCAAATGCAACCAAACAAATTCTCACTCAGAAAACAAACAAACAAACAAACAAACAAACAAACCCCTATGTTCTTCATTCAGAAGATATTCTGAATATATTAATAATATCAGAAGATATTAATTCAGAAGATATTAATTTAGGGATTAGAATTTGGGATAGGAATTTCGCTTGCATGTGTTTCGTTATAAAGCTCAGACATATCTGAGCTAGAAGCCAAAATATGTGAATTATTTTTCCTAAAGCAGAAATCTTAAACCTGTTAGAGGATGCAGGTGGCATCTAAAGCTAAATGAGAAGTATTCCATTATTTGTTGAGGTAAAGGTGTCCTTACTGTACTGTGTTGCAGGACGATGAATGTGGAGAAAAGAAGTTTCTTTTTCAGATTCAAGTTCAAAGACACAATATTCATGTTTTCATGGAATGTTACATTGGGAGATAGATCACTATTGTTTCTTTAGCTTAACAGAAAGGTGGTTATGTGTATTGACTCTTCTAAGAAGGAGACACCTGAAAAGCAATACAAAAGGAACATGGGAATTTGTGAGGAGGAGAGGTATTGGACTGGAAACAGTAGTAGTCAGAATGACATTTGACACGGTGAGAAACCGCTCTGCTGGAATGAAAACCTCCATCCAAGGGAGAAGCATCCTCCGTGTTGGATGCCATGAGATGTCTGCATCCAGCCAGTGAACTGTCAGTTCAGGCTGCAACAACACACACCCACACTTGCGATGTGCATGTATGAAGTCATGGAGTTCTTTCACACTAATGTGTGATTCAGCAGGTTGTAATGAGCTGAACAGATCCATGGAAAGCTAGGCCACCCACGCCTCTAGCAGGAGATGTGTAAGGAGGACAACAAGCACACCCAGGTTAGGTGTGTGCACTTGTTACTACTCAGAGATCCTGGGAGAAAGATGTCATATGTAACTGTGTTTTTCTGTCTGTCATTAGAGCATTTTGGGTGGGTTGTTGCAGGAGATAGTTTTTGTTTGTGTGTATTATAAGCATTTCGTATGCATCTAATATTGTAGTTTATTAGCATTTTGCTTGCATCTAATATTGTGGTTTATTTGTATTGCTGAATGTTAAATTTAGAGATCACTGATTGATGGCTAATTACAAGATGTTAATAAGTTGCTTCAATTCTGATTTTCCTTCTGATAATGTATCACGTTTAGCAAAATATCTCTGAGCTGGGTATACTGTTAATGTAGTAAACACAGCTGTGAAATACAGCATCACAGAAAGGAAAGGACAAGGTTTTTTTTTAACTGTTGAGAAATAGCAAAATTAATAGCTGAGTGATAATCAAGTTTGGATATATGGGGAGATCTTGCCACTGTCTTAAATGTCTACCAATGAAACTTCTAAAATTTTGTCTGTAGATACAATGAAAAGATAAGTAAGAGTCAATTTTATATTAGTTAACAGTAGTTCTTGAGGGATAGAGGGGAATCCTTTTAAAACTGGGAGCTGGATTAGGAAACAGTTCAGGAAGGACAAGTCATAGTTGCTGCATTATGACTAGAGTGAAAAGGGAAGTAGAATTAGCATTGCTGATGGAAATTATTAATGCACCAAGAACATTTCCTGTGAGACGTTATTGAAAATGCTGCATTTTAGTTTTATGGTGAACAGATTCTTCAAAAAACATAGTCTCAATTAGAACCCTGGAAATAAAAGACGTATTTGAGTAACAACTGGAATCAGTTTTTCTCCAGCTAGATGACATAGTTAAGATATGTTTCAATATAGCAAGTTCATAGGCTTTAGTTTTTAAAATGTTATTACAATTTTGACTCAAAGATTTAAACTCCCCCATTTAGAACACTATGTGCTAATAGATTTTGTTCCTGAAGTCCTTTGTTAAAGAACTGTGGAGTTATGTGTACAGTAAGCAGAGACTGTGATCTGTGTTGACTTTTAACATACTTTAAGGAAATAAGACATTGTCTTAGCTATAATTATGAAGCATGGTTGTGCATATACATTAATTTTTAGTTGTTAAGACATTATTTGCGAGACTGCATCTTATTTTTCTTCTTTATGTTGCCTCATGCTACAGTTTTAACATTTCAGTTTTACTCCTTCAAAGATACTGATATGTCTTGGAAAGAACTATATAATTTTTTTTTACTTCTAAAAGGAACAATTGAAATGCGATATGAAGTAAATTGCATAAAGACTCTAACTAGCTGGTGGCCTTGGCAACCCTTAAGAAAACTCAGTGATATACAAAAAATAATTTTCCCTTCTTTTCCCTGATTTCTCAGATGTAGCATTGCATCAGTGCAGAACAGTTAAGTGTTATCATCACTTACATTATATGGTAAGAATATATGACATCTAAGATATTGTTAGAGTCCTTTTTGAATTTTTGTATACTGAATGCATCATACTGTCAGCTCTGTGTTCATTTTATTCCTGGTACTGAAGGGACAATTTTAAATATTAAAGTGTTTGTATGTTATTTTATATTTAATCAGAGATGGAGGTTTAGGTCAGCCCCTCAGTGATACAGACTCTACAATTTACTCTGCATCATAACCATGTCTGTTTAGACAGTCATAGTTTTATTTTTTTATTTACAGAAAACCATGATTTCCAGAGATACTCCTGCCTATCCTTGCTAATAATTAATAAAAGGAAGGATGTAATGTTCCTCACTGAGAAAATTATTAAGGAGCTCTGGTTGCTCCTTGACCTTGTAATATGTTTGCAAAGTGCTTTGAAACCTTGCTAGAGAACATACTAATATGTGCAACCAAGTATCCCTATTTATTAAAGAATCTCTATTCCTAACAAGTAATCAGATCCAACAAACTTTTTCATCTGTTGTCTTTTTATTTACTCCTTCTACATTCAGATCATGAACACCATTCAATGAGACCAGCAGCCAAACAGAATGAGAAATGGTAAATTTGAAAGGACAGCTTAGGGAAGCCAAGCAAATGACTGACACTGCTCTTGGCTGGGAAACCTACAAGGTGTATGGATTCCTAATTAGTGTCTTTGAGAGGCATTAACTCTTCTATTCTTTTTTAACCTATTCAATATTTCTAAAATCTTATAGATCCAGGGCTATAATTTGTTTGATTGAGTAGTTAATTTATTGCTATAATACATCTTCCAAAACCTACATTTTTCTGTTTTTACTAATATCTGGTGGTGTCTTACCTTAACAGAGCAATGCTTATGAAGATAGTTTCATATTTAGGAAAGCCTTCTGTAGTGCCAGACCATGTCCAGAATATTCTGATACAGTTTCTCCCAATAGACAATACTAATTCGATGGTTATACTTGTTATATTTTTTTTTTTTCCTAGAAGTTATATGCATTTTAGCATTCATACAGGGGGACAACTGTATTTATCCTTTTTTCTGATCTTGCTTATGCTTCCATTACACAATGTTTATTATTAGGAACTCTTCAAAATTGGCCCTTGAATTTCAGTTATGTTGTGCTGCAGACTTAGCACTTTTACAGCGTGTCATGCTCCTCCCCTCTCTGCATAACTTAATAGGACTGCAAGGTCTCCTTGGATTTCAGAATGTAGACACAAATACAGATCTTCTGAGTGTTTGTGTAGTTTGCTTTGTGTTGTCTCCCTTCCCAAAATAGCTTATGAGTAAGCTCCTGAAAGTGTGGTACTGAATAATGTTTGGATGTTTTAGCTTTTATTTTCTTCAATAGCCTGTGTAATTATATATCTGTTTATCAGTTCATTCCACATGATCTTGCATACCAACATATATAAGTTTTTGTGAAGATTTGTGGTATAGTATTTCTCTATGTTCTTTTGGGATATATTTAGAGAAATGTGGCTTTTCTTGGAAAGGTATGTAAAATTTCAAAACAAATTCTTCCAGCAAACTTGTACCACATTTTGAAAAAGGAGAGAAGTGAATGAAAAAAAAAAAGAAATTATATTGCCCACAAGGAAAGATTCAGTGGAACAAATACAGGTCTGGTCAAGAGGAAGTTTTGAGTAAGCTTTGTATTCCTACAACTGATAAATCTTAATCATCATTTGATGTTCAAATATAATTAACTAATGAAGTGGCTAAATATCATTCATCAGTACTGTTCCTAGGCTCTAAGAGTATAAGAAATTTAAATGTAGAGAATTGCAATCTCACTGTTTTCAAATCAGGTGCTAATTTTGCATATTTCCATTTGAATGTGCTGACTATAAGATAAACAAGAGTTTGATAATAAGGTTCTCCACTGAGGGTGGACTTCATCTTGGTTTTCCTGCTGAGTACTCAGGTTCTTTCAAAAGCAGTAGTAGCTGCAAGTGCTCACTGTACATAGAGCTGAACAGAACATGTGAACTTGCTTGTCAGTTAGTATCATTGAATATTTGGAAATGTTTACTAGCCACAACCCATCCCTTTCCTTCACTCACATAGTATAAGCACTCTAGATAGTCTTAAAGTCTGGTGTGAACGGATCGTAACTTTCAGAGCTTGTCCAGTAAGATTCTTAAGGATCCCAATGCTTTTCATCAGAAATAAGGTTAGCTAGCCCAAGTTCATCCTTGGTTCCTGTTAGCTTCTCTGACAGTGAGCCAGAGCTCTGCTGATATGAATACCTGCAGTGAGGCATCTGGCTGTGACAATGTATACCATCTGACTATGACAAGAATCAGATTTGTGATTCTTTTTTATTCCAAATTGATGCAATTGCTGGGTACTTTTTAGTTGTTTCAGTCTAACATTTTAACAAAAGAGTGATGAAAAAAAATGCTCTGGTCTTAACTTTTTAATTTTTTTTTGTGTGTGTTTTTAAAATGGAATATTTTTAGTCAAAAAAAGATTTTCTAATTTTCTTATAACAGTAAATGAAAAAAATTATTTCATCTATTTGGGTTTCCAAAGAAATGAAGTTTTCTCATGTAAAGACATTTTGCTGAAGAGATACTTTTGGTAGAAAACATGCGTGTTTTCTAGCAGGAACATCTGCAAATTGAAAAGTAGGAAGGAGGGAAAATGTGCTGTGAAATCCATCCACTTTAAAAACTGTAAAAATGGTAATTAAAAAAATATAGTATACCCTGCAACGTCATGACTAGATGCAACTTCTTAATCATTGCTACAGGTGGTTTTCACATGATACAAAACATGAGGAGGAAGAGAGACATAGTTGCCATGAGTCCTTACTCTTTTTTCTTTATTTTTCCCATTAATCTCTCCAGCTCCTTCCGTGGGTGTCTTTCTCTAGTGTGACTACTTGCAATTAATTTTTTTTGCTGACAGTGTTTCTATGATGTGTGTTATGTTCACTGATACAGGGTTTACTCTACAGTGAACTCTCTTACCATTACATTTGAATGTTATTATAGCATTCATGCCTAATCCCATGTGTCTTCCATTTTTGGACGCTGCAGGGAATTTTTTTCCCTAGAAGCTGGATTTTAGAATACTCAGTACTTCTTATGAGCTACACAGGATCTACATTGGATCTGACTCATTATTAATGTTTTCAACAGCTGCCCAAATAATGTTTGCCATCAAATGAACAATGTCAGTTGTTACCTCTGCCTTCATTATAAGAACCCCACAGGTAAGTTAAGACAATTTCTAAACTAATAGATTAAAACCTCACCCAAGCACTGGACTAACTGGCAGGTGATACTGTGCACATACTGAGCAAACTCTCTTATCCTCCAAAAGATGTTTGAGTGCAAGCTGCCTTTTAAGAGTAGTTCCTGAAACAATCTGCCTACCAAATTTTGTTCATGGACATATTTGGAAGAGGTACAGGACAAAGATCTTTTAGGGAATATTTTAGGAGTTTACACGGACAAGTATATTCTAGTGTTTAGGAGGCTTTTGGTTGTAGTTAAGACAAAATCTTCAGCAGATTCCAAAAATCACAATACTTGGAAGAAATAAAAGGGAACAAACAATTTCTCTTGGTCATACATAGTGTGACCATGTACTGGAAATCAGAAGGAAAAATATATCAGTATGAAAATTTTGAATATTTTTAGTGTTCTTTAGCCTTAAGTAGATGTTGAGATGAGGGCTGATTCTTAGCAGGAAGACCTGAATTAATATCACGAAAGGGTGAGGCTTGATGCTATTTTACAAAGTATAGTTTTGTAGCCACTATATGTATGTGAGAATGAACCATAATAGTAGTACTTTCTGTCTGTAAAGCTCAAATACAGATGACAAGTTAAATGTTCCTTACAAAAGAAAACTCATAGAAGGCAAGGGATGCATGGAACTCTAGAGTTCAACCCATGTAACTACCAAATGCTGTTTCAAGGTATAACTTGCAGGCATTTCCACAGCACTAGCTTCCTCTGGTCCTTGCGACCGTGACAGGACCAGATTCTTCTTCAGTGCTCTATTTTGCACCTACTCACCTCCAGAGACCAAAAAGCTCCAGATTCAATAAAGGTGAACTCTGGTCTATGTCCACAATGAAGCAGAGAGAAGTATATTCCTATTTTCTGTGTTGCTGTTTTAGGCTATAAAAGAAGATGAATATCCCTACAATCTTCATATTTGCCTCTCAAACTGATGAATGAAACCACTTACAAATATGACAAGCTGAAAGGACTTTCGACTATTCAGAAAAGCACACCTAAGGGGATAACTTTTGACCTAGCAGCTATAATATAACAGCAGCAGGTATATAATTTATAGCAGCAGGTATATTAGATAAGAAACTGAAGTTATCTAAAATTTGGGAGGTCTGTATATGGACGATGGAAATTGAGTTAGAGGTTTTTCAAATCTGTGATATTGTTAAGGTCAATAGCTTATTCCTAACTTGATGAAAGTATTTCCAGATCTGATTATCTAAAGTTTGAAGATTTTTTTTTTTTGCTCCGTGGATTTCAGAGAACACTTAAGAGCAAATATAAATAGATACCAAGCACTGTGGTGCTTTTAATCTCTGTCAACATTTCTGCTATGATCAAGAGACAATATAACATTGTCTTGGGCACAAGCTTGGAAGCATGAGCCTGAGTGCTTTAAGCATATTTTAGCATATTGTGAAATTAGGAAATGGAATTTATGTGGCTTCCTGTTACAGTGACTTTGTTTAATAATTACCATTACAATAAAGTAAGTCTATTGTTTTTTGGGACTGGTTATTTTTCATCAGCTTGAAGGAATGTTTTATCCTTGGTTGACAGCATATAAGACAGATAGTTTATAACTGTATGGTAATGAAAAACAGGAACATTTTGTTTTTAGGAAAGGGACTCTGTTCTTATTTCTGTCTAATCACTAGATATTTGTAAATGGAAATTTTTAGATATGTTGAAATATATCTGGTTTCTCACAGTCTTTCTGTATCTGGAAAATTTCCTCCAAGCCCATATTTTTCCTTATTTCACCTTCCAAGGAAATTTCTGGTTTAAATCTCAAATAGATGCTGAAAGGTTCTTGTCTTCAGGATCTCAATGAGCACCATGGCAATTTGTGTTTGATGTTACTCCCAGCATGAAAAGTTCACCAAATCATCCCCTTAGTGCTTGAAATTCATAATTTACAACAATTAGTGTATACATTTCTCTAAGTATCCCTTAATTTAATCTTTAGTGAAACACTGGGCTGATAGCTCTAGACTGCACCTTTTGCATGAAAGGCAGTTTTAGAGTGAAGTTTTGGTTCAAACAGTGATATAAGATTTTCTCCTCAAGGCTTTTTTTAAGATCCAGTTATTAAAATTAGTAGAGGAATGTCTCTGACTGAATTAATGTGCAAATGAAACCATATGCCAAGGTTAATATGGATTTTCATTTAACAGTAAGTGTGAGGGAGAGAGTGAGAGATAGGAAGAAACAGGAAAAGGCTGGGGGGCTGGTAAGAAAAAGGCAGATTCAGATAGATAGATTTAGTAGTCCCACTTCATGGATCCTCTTGGCCCTCTTCTTATGGTCTTCTTCGTGGTGATGGTTCCAGTCTTGTTGAAGTGATGGCCATTGTCTTGATCTCTCAAGGGTGGGGGAACCCCATGAAACAAAGAATCCACTGAGTGTATATTCACTTATGTTCTGGTGGGAACACCCAGGTGCTTTCCCTAACTCCTGGTATTTTACACTGGGTGATGTAATACTTTGGATCACAGGACACGTGGAAGCCTTTGATGGTTTATAACACCTCCTAAGACATTACAGCTGCCTCTGACATCAGAGAAGTTGAATTAATTATGGCCTGTCAGCAGGGGTGAGTACTTTCAGGCTGCATGTGAGGTGCTTGTCCAGAGGGGAGTTTTCACAGTGAGCCTTTGATGATGGCTGTGCCCTCTGCACTTGAGAGGTTAAACATTGATTGAGTCATTAACCATTAACAGACCAGTGTCTCACAGGCTTATAAAGATGATGTCAAAAATCTTTTGTGAACTGTGGCTTTCTGAATTATATTTTTTCATCATTTTAAGAATGTGCATTTTCAAACCCATTCTTTAGTCATTAACTTCACAGCACTTTTGAATTGACTCTGCTGAGTGACAGCATCTTTAGTCCGTGGTTATTGTTTTTTTTTCTGAGTGTAGTTCTTCAAATTTTAACACTCTTACTGTTGGTCTACTTACTAAAGTACAAATAAATCTTTTCCCCATTATTGTATGTAGATAGTGGCACAGTGTTTCTCTCAATATAAATTATACTTAATCTGTTAAATAAACAAAATCTTTAAAGTGAAAAGCAGTTATAGTCTGATATAATGGCACATGGAATTAAGATGTGGATGACACTATTTTTGCAGAACTCTGAAATATCTGTACCGCAGAGCATGGGAATGCTCCTCAGTATTTGTGGTGTGTTGACCATGGCTGGATGTCAGGCACTCACCAGAGCTTCTCAATCATTCCCTTTTAAGGGGAGAGAAAATATCACAAAGTGTAGCAGGCCCAGGGCCTGCAAGGCCTCCTTGGCGGTCAGAAGCCTGAGCTAGGCAATGCCAAGTCACGATGACTGGGCCTTAGAAGCCCCTCTCTTCCGCCTTTCGGACCCTGCTTATCTCTCTGTAAGCCTGTAGGTCACTTTCCCCCGACCCTTGCTATTGGACAATTTCCAAAACCCCTGTAAAGTATATAAACCCCTAATTCTGCCAGTTTTGGCAGAACAGCTGTCACTGAGAACCTTCGTGGACCAATAAAGGATTCTTGGGAACCTCACACAGGTTTCTCATCTCTCTTCCTGCGTCTGCTGCTGCGGCACCAGCAAGCTAAAGAGCTGAAATCACAAAGAGCTGATAATCACTAAGAGCTGAAATCACTAAAGCTTGCTTAGGTTGCCTGCGGCTGGGAGCTGCTTGGGAATTTGGACGCTGTGCTGAGAGCCTACCTGAGCTATCCTGGCCAAGGCAGCCGACCGGGCATAGCCTGGCTGAAAACTGCCGCGATAACAAAGGATCATGGGTTAAGATAAGGATTGGGATAGATCACTCACTGAATACTGTTAAGGGCAAAACAGTCTTGAATTGGGGATATCAACTGAATTTATTGCTAATCAAAATAATATCAGGATAATAAGAACTAAAACAAATCTTAAAAATGCCTTCCCTCCCATGCTTCCTTCCTTCACAGCTCTACCTCCTTCCCCCCAGTGGCACAGGGACACAGGGAGTAGGGGTTAGGGTCAGTTCATCACATGTTGTTTATGCTTCTGGTCAGGGAGAGTGGTCCTTCCCCTGCTCCAGTGGGGGGTTGCTCCTGCAGGAGACAGTTCTCCACAAACTTTTCCAGTGTGAGTCCGTTCCACAGGCAGCAGTTCTCCATGAACTGCTCCAGCATGAGTCCATTTCCATGGGATGCAGTCTTGCAGGTTCAGCCTGCTCCCACATGGGTTTTTCAAAGGGTCACAAGTCCTACAAGGAAACCTGCTACAGTGTGGGCGTCTCTCTCATGAATTCACAGGCCCCTGCCAGGAGGCAGCTCCAGTATGGGCTTCCCACAGATTCACAGCCGCCTCTCAGGCATCCACCTGCCCTGATGAGGGACTCCTCCTGGGGCTGCAGTTGGATCTCTACTCCTCCATGGATCTCCATGGGCTGCAGGGGCACAGTTGCTCCACCATGGTCTGCACCATGGGCTGCAGGGGAATCCCGAGTCTGGTGCCTGGATCATCTTGTCCCCATCCTTCTCCACTGACCTTGGTGTGTGCACAGTTGTTCCTCGATCATATTTGAAGTCCACTCTCCTTTGGCTGCAATTACATCTGCACAATAACTTATTTTCCTTTCTAAATTTTTTATCACAGGTTATTATCTCTGACTGGCCTAGCTTTGGCTCTGTTCTAGAGCCAGCTGGTACTGGCTCTGTTGAACATGGGAGAGGCTTCTGGCAGCTTCTCACAGGAGCCACCCCTGTATTCCCTGCTATTACCAAAACCTGTCCACAAAACCCCACTACAGTATTCCACCAGTAATTTCAACCCAGAAAATAGTTTTTAAATTTTGCATCTGTCCAGCTCTTTTTAAAAATGTTTTTTTTTTATGGCTATCTGCATAGTAGATAATATTTCCATTTTCCCTTGGTTACTTGGATATTTTTCTAAGATTCAAACAGAAGTTTTGTACTCAACTCAGCTGGTGAAGTTCACTGGGGAAGTTCAGTGAACTGCCTTAAGCAACAGATCTGATGATAATTGTCCCCTTCAGTCATGAAACCTCTTTTATTTAGCTTTTATTTTAGCTCTTTTATTTAGCACAGAATAAATACACACTTGTTTTTTCTTGGTATTAGTTATTGTGAAATTCATGGCCTGGTCACAGAGAAGTGTTGATTTGACAGGGTATATGGATCAAAAAAAAGTCTTACAATAAATGCAATAATAACAGGGATCACTTAGATTTAAATTTATTTTATTTATTTTAAATGAAAAACGTACCAATAAAGAACTTATTTTCTCTGTGTGTGTCTAGCCTCTTTTCTCAGAACTATTTCAGCATTGTTGTCAAAGCCATGCTCAGAGGGTGTGCAGGAATGAGACTACAAATACTAGTTCAGTTTTGAATGCTCAAGGGGATATGTGTGTTCAGACAGTCCAGTGGATTAATGCAGGGCCAGTCCAGGTCTGCATTTCCTCCCTGCTGTTAATTCTCTCCCTAAGTGAGCTTCTGAGAGCCTCCCTGGAAGCAGCCTAATGTGATGCAGGCTGTGGGGTGCTCTCAGTTGAGGTCTGAAAGGACAGGCCAAAATGTATCTGCACTTCCCAAACCACTCTCTAAAGCTGGTTCTTGGATATTCCAGAGATTACCTGACAGAAAAGCGAAAGACAAGAAAAAGAACAAATGAAGTTAAGATAGCTGTATACTAACTGCAATTCCTTCCAATATCCTCTTTTTTTTTTTTGTTGTTTTCCATAGGGAGAGAGTGTCTTGGAGGTTAGTAATACAGCCTCTGAATGGGGCCCTCTGAGTGTGGCCTCTGAGCCATTATCAATCTATCAGGGATGGTCCTAGAGCTCTTTTCTCTTATCTTGTAAGGAAGTACAGAATAGTAGCTAAATAGGAAACCAAAACCAGTAGGCAGTCCTCTCTGATGGAAAACAAAGTTGCTAAAGACAGTATAAAAGAAAAGCAGTCATAGTTGCTGACTGCTGAGATAATTTATCCTGTATATTCAGTATTTCCACCTTTGAAGGTAAAAAAGTGCTGACATTTAAATTGCTAAAATTAAATAAATGTTGGAGTAAAATTGGCAAAGAAGCATGTTCCTGGCTTCCTTTTATCCTGTGGAGAAAGCTGAAATCCCGTGAGGAAGCCCTTCCTGAGATTATAGCCCTAGGGATTTAAGAAGTAGTCACGTTGTTCATGGCCAAAGGTAATGAACTGAAAACACAAGTAAATGTTTTTGAGGAAATCTATGCAGCTGTGATGCCCCTGAGACACTACCTCAGGAAAGGCAATCCTCTTTTGAAAAGTTAAGGAGTGCTGCAGTACTTTAAAGTCTTTTAAACAAATGCAGTTGACCATAAAATGGTGCAGTACAGAACATTTCAAGGATTTTTGACTGTGTGCAGTGATTTTAAATATTGGACTTCTTCCTAAAAGTGAAGGAACTGGACTTGGTGACTTTACTGAGGATAATTGCTCTTCACAGTGGATTGTTAAAATTTGGTCTAAAAAATCTATTTGTCTAAAAATACAAGAAAACAAGATACATTATGCAAATAATGGGAGGCTTCTATATGTAGGCTTCTACTGTGTAGGATGAAGCAGACTAAATAGCCATTGATCTTAGAAGCATCAATATGTGAAGGAAAAATCTAGGCAAACCAAACCTATTTACCAGAAAGTAAAAATGGAGGATTAGGTAGCGAAGAAAGGAAACAAGACATGGAAGTGCAGCAATTTTATTGTTGTTTATATTCTTTAGGAAAGCTTTTAATTTTATTTTCTTCTGAAAGTACTCTATGCTGATCGCACCCAGCCGCAGCTGGGCAGGCGAGGAGATAAGATCCACTCACCTGCTGGACTCAAAAGAGAAAGTCTCTCTGGGAATGCTCTGCTTTTAACCCCTGTGTGTTCTCAGAGGCGTATCCAAGTCCCCAGTGGCCACACCAGGTGCCAGTTTAAAATCTGGCCACTGATTGGTTTGACCATAACTTTCCCAAAACCTCACTTCCTGGTCAAACCATGACAAGTACAGAGTTCTTCCTTTTTGTTTTTATGAAGAAAGAGAGTATGATTTTCTGAATTAAAAACAGCTGTCACAAATCTGGTGCCCAAGATGTGGTAGTGGGATTCTGACCAGTATGTGATGAAGAGTGAGAGGGCAGCACTCAGCTAGAGGACTCTGTAGAAGCTTTGGCTAGGTTAAGGCATACCTTCAGAATGTGTATCTTACATGGGATTTAACATCACCATTCTAGAAAATGAATCTCACCCAGTTTGGGGAACATGTTGAAAGTGACACAGCCTTGATTACTGGTTAGAGACAAGTTCTGGTGTAACACTGTAAGTTGTGTACTTCCACAGGGAAGATTCATGTGAGGTCAGATTGACTGTCAGAGTTACGGGTCTGCCAGTACCCATCTATGCCATGCCCCAGCTATACACACATGGCTAAGGATGGAAGTTATTAGGTGTCTCATAACATGTATGTGGCTTTGCTGTGAAGACCTGGTAGCTGGGCTTTGTAAAACAAGTAGCAATCTCCCTGTTCCTTTGGAGGTCTTGGGTAGACAGCCCAGCTGATCCTCTAAAAACATGCAGTGTTCTGTTAGCTTTGAGTGTGACCATGTGAAAGGGCTGTATGAATAAACATACACCACTTTGGAGGATCTTGAGTCCACAATTCATCATGTTGATGTGCTGGATAGTCAGAAGAAGGGGTTTTGGGCCTCCTAAGCTATTTGCACCCCTTTCACAGGTGCTTTCACAGCACTGGTCTGGCTTGTGGGAAAGAAGCATGGGTACGGCAGTGTACTTCTTAATGTCTTGGTGTCTTTTGCTAAGGCATCTAGAATTATATCAGTATCTGTTTATGAGCGATTAGGGCATGATATTTTCAACAAAGGGCCTTGATTAATATTTGTGCAACTCATTAGAAACACAGTCATACATCCACAAGTTTGTCCTATTTAGGCATGCAATATATAATATGCAATGCAATTAATTGTGGGGCAGTAATGATTAAGCAGCATAGGGTCTTTCTTTCAAATTGTGTGCTGCTGTTTATTATTTCTGGAACTGCAGTTCTCTTTCCTTAGTCTGATTCATTCTGAGTCATACAAAACACATTCTCATTGAAATGGGGTGCACAGCAGCAAGCGCTGTCATGCTAGTTCTGCACCATTAGGTAATTGTTTCAGTCTTTTCTAGTGGAGATGTCTGTAGCACAGGCAGTACAAAAAGACGAGGACAATGTGGGTGTCTGGTGGGAGGATTCAAAGTTAGAAGAAAAATTACCTATTAGAAAAACTTCAGCTTGAGCTTGCTTATTACAAACTTGACAGTATTTCAATTTTAAAATATTTGTACAATGTAATTAGAGGTATGGAAATGATTGTTCATATGCAGAACTAATCCTCTTTAGTACAGTGAAAAAGACGATGAAGATTCATCTGTTTGGGCTAGATTTGGGGCCCAGTTTTAATACTGAATCATTTCTTAAGACAGACATTATTAAAACAGCATTTGAAAATGCCTCAGAAATCAGAAAGTGGGATGTTCAGTGATTCTTATTAGTTAACTGATCAATTTTACTAGTAACAACCCAGCAATATCTATGAATTGTTTTAATCTTTCAATCTCATTTAATAAGAATTTTAATAAGGCATATTCTGATTTACAGAAACAGTATTTTTCCTTCATGTGTAAAAGGTAGAATTTGAAGCAGATAGCACTATAGTTAATATATTTTAAATTGATTTTCTCATCTACTGTCTAAAATTAATAAACTGTTTACTCAGAAACAGGCAGCCTCCACTGCTTGGAGAGATATCAGATTAAAGAAAACAGACACCTAGGACATCACATCAGAAATGACACAAAGGGAGGTATTTATGCAGGGATGAGGTGCTTCCCTCCCCCATGCTGTGAACAAGTCAAGAAGAATCATTACAAATAGCTGAAAAATCCCCTCTTTCTTTTCTTATCTTATGATAAGAAAAGATGTCTGTGTAGGTGATTTGGAATAAGAAGTATGGGGAAACAGAATGGCTGACATGAAATATGCTTTGTTTTTAAGACAATGGTTGAAGTACAGTTTATTTGATTTGGTAATAACATAGTGCTTATGTTAGATGGCAACATGAACAGAACTGCCTGAACAACAAGAAAGGGTCAGTTACTGTATTAGTGCAAAACAGTCAAAACATAACCCTATTTACTAATGAAAATATTTAAAATAAAAGTAAATATAATTATTGATTTTCCTTTTTTGAAAGTAAAGTACAATATAGAGATAAAGTGTTTTAATCTGTTGTTTTACATGTAATTTATCTCTTAGTTTTTAAAATCCCTTTTTTTATTTGAGGTACCTTCTATGGCTATGAATTATGAGAGTGTCTTTTTAACTGTGTAGCTTTCAGTAAAATCCATTATCAGTTCTTTGTTTGAATTCAGTTCACATCATCTTCTCATAGGCTATAAAAAGACTCAATCTGTTCCAGAACAGTAATCACAGTCCATTAAACTCTGTTCCCTGTAGTCTTTGTTCCCAGTTACATGTGATACTGTAATTGTGTGTGTGTGAGAGAAAGAAAGAGAAAGAAAGAGAAAGATATTCAAGTGCCTGGCAAAAGTGACACAAAGATTTACCAGTCCAGGCAAAACATATGCTTGCCTTTCCTTTAGAATTGTGATAATTTCCCTGAAAAATTACCAAGTGTTTCACTTGCCCAGTCAAAAAACCAGAAAAGCACCCCCAGCTCCCCCATCCAAACAAACCCCACCCTGGAGGAGTAGATTTTCATAAAACTGTATCTGAAAAAAATTTTCCTGTATTAATTCTTTACTGTTCTTGATCACAAACCTAATCTACGTGAAGAGAAGGCAGAAAAATAAAAGTCTTTCATGTTGACTTCAGAGATAATGGAGTTCATGATCTAAAAGGCTGTCTCTGTAGATTGAAAGCTTGATATTTTTCTGCCAGATCAAACCTGTTTTGGTCTACTCTAACTCCATTGAGTTTTGCAAGAGAGGTAATAAATCAGGTGTGAGATCATAAGCTTATTGACAGATTCAAGTTAAATAAAAAATACAGTAATAAAGGATGCTAGATTAAAGTTGCAGCCCTATGTGGTTTTCAATGTGTTTTCAGTATAGAGGAATGAAGTATCTCAAAAATTAATGTCATCTGAGCAAACTGATCACAGCAGTTTAGAGCTGTAGAAGATTTCCAGTATTTTTCCATGTGTACTGTGGAGAGCTTTGAAGAAGGTCTTTATTTAGCTATGTAAGTTAAATCTGCTCAAATGATGCATACTGAAAAATGAGTTTCAAGGAAGGTTGATCTGATTAGCACTTTAGCCCCAGCTCATTCCTATATTTGACTTGCAATGGACAAGTTAGGTTAGGTTTCAATTCACATACAGTTCAAATCTTTAGTTGTTTTGCTGTGATGATACCAACATGTTCTGTAGGTAATAGCCTTAAGCTTTACTGTCTCAGCCATATGAGTAGGTCCAAAAAATGCAAAGTGTGGCTTGAGGTCTTTGGTCTTTCCTGCAGGCTGCTTTTTTCTCAATCTGCCAGACACTAAATCCATGCAATGCTGTTACAACCAGCCTTAATTTTGTCTCAGATTCAAGAGAAAATATTTGTGTTTTGATGGAAAAATAATTGCAGCAAATTTCAAGGGAGACCTCTGATGATGAATGGCAAAATACTGGTCAAGAGAACTCCCTGGGTGTCCTTTTCCTGCCTTATTATTTACTGGGATTCATGGAAATGTAATGGGTACCATACAAGGTAGATAAGAGTGCCTGAAATTAATGCTGTAGTCCTTTTTGAGGAGTATTGGCTATTACAGAACAGAAAGGAACTTCTGAAGATAATGTATTGTGAGTTGCCATAGGTGTTTCTCTTTTTATAAAAACAAGCATAATCAAAACTACAGTATTTATGTCTTCTTTTCTTCCCTAAATAAATGGTGTTTTCTAAAAAAAATTGAATATCTGCCAGCAATCTGTTATTCCTGAGGAACCATACAGAAACATGCAGTATATATACATGGAGGGAAGAGAGAAATTTGCTGAAGAAATAAATTTCCATTGTTGGTATTCAATTCTTTATTCTATTATGAAAAAGAAAAGTCTATTTTATAAAAATATTTAGACAGTCTCCTTTAAAATGTAAGCTTTGATTGCAAGGCATTTGTTTTGCAGCATTATTTGACTGTGAAATAGACATAGTAATTATTTGGCCTGTTCTTCCTATTTTGTATAACAAATTTGTTTAATTGAAAATTGGATAGCAATTTGAAACCAGTGATACTTGATGTGTGTTTGGGTGAAACAGAAAGGATCTAGAAAGGAAACAAATGTATGCTATACAGTGGACAGTTGGACTCTGTTCCGTTCATTTATTGGCTCTGAGGTAGTACTTTGTGAAAGCCAAGGGACATAGGGGTTTATATCTTAGAAAATATGATTCAGACAGCTGTGAATGGAGAGTTGAATGAATGAATGAATAGGGACTTAAATGTAGTCATTGTATTGGTTTTGCATGGCCTGGGTTTTGGTAGTGGGGGTGCCACAAAGATGGCACCTGTGAGAAGCTGCCAGAAGCTTCCACCATGTCTGGCAGAACCAATCCCTGATGGCTCTGAGGATGGACATGCTGCTGGCCAAGGCTGAGCCAATGAGAGAGGCTGGTAGTGCCTCTGTGATGACATATTTGAGAAGAAACCAAAGCAAAAGTAGTGGTATGGTTTTAATTCCAGCCAGAGAAGAGGAGGAGGTGAGAACGTGTGAGGGAAACAACATGGAGACTCCAAGGTCAGTGGAGAAGGAGAGGACGAGGTGCTCCAGGCACTGGAGCCGAGATTCCTCTGCAGGCCGTGGTGAGAGCAGGGTGAAGCAGCTGTGCCTCTGCAGCCCGTGGGGATCCACGGGGGATACAGAGATCCACCCACAGCCCATGGGGGAGCTGCCCATGCTGGAGCGGGTGGATGCCTGGAGGAGGCTGTGGTCCAGTGGGAGACTCCATGGAGAGAGGGGGCCCTGCTTCCAGGCTGGAGCAGCCTGTCCTTGGAGGACTGCACCCCATGGAAGAGTGACCCATGCTGCAGCAGTTTGGGAGAACTGCTGCTCATGAGATTGGAACCATGCTGGGGAAGTTCACAGAGAACTGTGTCCTGTGGGAGGGACCCCACGGCCTCACAGAGGAAGCACTTCTCTCCCTGAGCAGCAGAAGAAAACCTTGGGAGATGAGCTAATCAAAATCCCCATGCCCTGTCTCCCTGTGCTGTTGGTGGGAAGGAGGAAGAGGCTGGGGGGAAAAAGATGTTTTGAGGGCTTATTTTACTTCTCATCCTCCCCTGATTCTGTTAGTAATAAATTCACTTTGCAACCTTAAGTTGAGCCTGTTTTGCCCTTTTCCTGGTCCTTATCTCAACTTGTGAACTTTTCATTAATATTTTTTTCTTGTCTGCTGAACTGTGGCAGGGGAGGGTGAGCGAGCGACTCTTGTGGGTGTCTGTGGACTCTTGTGACTGTCAAACTATGACAGTCATTGACCAAAATATCAGCTGAAACTACTTCATAAACTTCACAAACGTATGAGCATGTTCTCAGTCTAGTAGGGAAGTGAATTTTTTTTTTTGGTAGATTTTCCTGGTTTGTGGCCAGGAGCAGGTTATTTTTTTTCTAATTCTTTGCATTAGCCATGAGGGGGCAGAGCCTGGAGCACTGTAGGCATGTATAAGTTGTTCTGTACCATCCAGATCACTGTCGAGACTGTCCAAGACTACAGAGTTGAAATACTTGAGCAAACTAGAGAGGAAATGTCTTATGCCCTGCTAGTACAGACCAGAGTGCTATTAGGATCAAGTTCTCCCCTGCCCAAGAGATAAGGTGCACACTGTGGTTTTACCTGTGTGGCCATGAAGAGGATATGATGAAGTGGGAGGGAGAACCCATCTGTGCCCCAGCAGCACAGGTACATGAGCTGAGGGGAAAAACAACCACCCAGGAAATTCTTCAAGGTTACAAGCTGATCTAGTGTCCAGTGGGCAAATTCTCAGACAGAATAGAAGGGCTTCTGATCCTCTTGAAAGGACCTCCAAATCATATTTACAAGACGCGAGCAACAAGTACTTGAAGCAGAACTAGAGGATCCCTGCCTCCAGCCAGGTGGAGGAAAGTGGCAATTTGATCTATTGGACTAGGTGGATCTGATGGCACAACTGAAGCCATGAAGATATGTAGGAGCAGAATCCATCTGTATTTCTCAGGTGGCAGGGGGATCCCAACAGCTGACTGTACTGGAAGTTGAAATGAGCCTGACCATTGGCAAAACCATGACATTCTGACTGACTCAAAGTTCCTGTTTGTTCCTTGGCATAGATTGTTTCAGCAGAGGGTATTTCAAAGACCCAAAAGGGCATTTTTCAGCTTTTGTGAACAACCACATAGAGCCATTTAATATCAGGAAATACAGGAGGTATGGAACTATTGCACTGTGCTGTATTGTCAAGAAATTCCTGCATACACATAAACAATTACATTTTACTTCATAAATACTGAATGAGGTAGTCAGCCCTCCTGTTTGTATTCTGAGCACCTGGCTGAAAGGTGACTGTGTGACACTCTTTCTGTCTCTTCTCTCAGGACACCCAATACTTCCTTACGTTGTGATCTGCCTGAGGAAGTGCTGCGCCATTCCAAGTTGAATGCAGTTACAGCAACCACTATGAATTTGCTATTGACAGCTGGACTATAGTGTGGTACTAATGGACATGAGCTTTCCAGCTACACACTTTTGAGATTCAGACTGCAAAATGCCCCTTCATGTTCTCCAGCTTTGTGGGAACAGCCATATAAGAAATTAGGCCAGCTTTACAGTAAGCAAGATTTCCCTTAAAATATGAAATCTCCAAATAGTTACTACTTAAGTATTGAGGGTAGTCGTTGTTTCTCTTGTGGGCTAATACCTGAGGTCAGATCCGTAAAATGTGTCAGAAGCAGAAGTTTTGTTTCTATTGGTAAAAAATCACCACTATTTTTGACTTGGAGAAACATGATTTGGGAAAAATTGCAAAAAAAAGCATTAATTTAGGCCTCCAGATTTTCCTTTCTTTTTGTCTCTATTCCCTTCCTTAGTTCTCACTCATTTTTGGTTGGAAATCTAAATAAGGGCCCAGAGTACTAAAAGGTTTTCTCCAGCAGTGTGTGTATATACTTATGTGTGTTATGAAAGCCTGTGCTGATTGCAGCAGCAGGAGCCAGCTTCAGGGAACAAAAGCTGTTTTCTTTCCCTGCCATTTGCTGTTCAGGAATTAATCTTGCATGTGTGCATGTACACTCACATGCACACATATACACACTTTGAAACATAATGGAGGTAGGAAGAGTTTTCTTCATAAATGTGTCCCCCATAACTTTGTGTGAGGTAATCCTCCATCTTTTTTGCTCCTGAAACTTCTATTTTTAATAATCTGCTGATTTTATGTTTCTGGAAATCTATGAAATGTTGGGTTGTTTTTGTTTGTGTTTGTGTTTGTGGTTTTGTTTTTGTTTTTGTTTTTGTTTTTGTTTTTGTTTTTGTTTTTGTTTTTGTTTTTAACTTAGAAGATAATTTATTCTAATGCAGCAAATCACCAATTCTTCTCAGAGAGAAGAAGCTGTATATATTCTTCCTTTCTTTTTTGATGAAGTTTTCTGCTTGATGGCCCAGAATGAAAAAGTGGAGATAGGAATGCCATGAGTCAGCTCTTCATTTATCAGGGGAAAACTGGAGGGGAGCATCAAAATCAGACTTTAGAGATGTGAATTATATCACATGGCAGTGTGAAAATCAAATGGCAGTTTCAAATATGACGGTTTCAAAGGCTATACATGAATTTTTGCTTCTTCATTTAGTATATTGGTGAAGAATTTTATGCTAGTAGAAAATATTTAATATTTATGGACATTAAGATAAGGTACTGATTGTTCATTTCATAGGCATTTAAGTTCAACTGGTTTTTTGTTTGAAGTCTCGTTCCATGCTTGGAGGAAGACTATGTTTGCAGCTGATACTGGAGAAGATTAACAAGAAATTCTTAATTTATAGTTATAGGGTTTGTTAAAATACAAAAGTGATGGGCAAGAATTGAAAAAATATAGCCAGTAATACCTGAAGGATGTTTTCATCCAGATTCTGAGCAGGATAATAGTATACTGGTTTCATTTTTCCTTCTTAATACTGACATACATGAACTTTTTATGGAACTCTTAGTCAGCATTTTAACTTCCACAAAGGCACCTGAAAGAGATTTTTTAAAGCCCTGAACTGTAATAGAGAGTACTTCTTACAGGTTTCTTTTCTTACTGAAACTCTGACATTCCTGATGTGGAGAAAGAGGTGAGAAGGAAAAAAAAAAGTAATAGGTACACCAAGAGATTTTTTTTGCTTTAAATGACAGATAAAATGGTATGGCGAAATAACAGTATTCAAGGTCCTGCTGCTTTCAGCTTTTCATGGGATATTACTGGTGTTTGAAATCCATCCATAAACTGATTTTTACTGTGTGAAACTCAGTCCTGTAATGCAGTTTTTTTCTTTCTCTAAGGGACATGTAAACAGAATATTAACTAATGATAACTGCAATATTTGTGTTGAGAAATCAAGCTTTGTGAGGTTGTGTAGGAATTAACTTGTTTGTTTCTTGGGTTTTGGATGGAACTGTCAGACACCTTTTGGTCAAATTAACATTGCAACCAACTGTCTGATGTTTTTCCTACAAACAGCTTTTGAAAACAAAATTGCTTGATGCCCAGTTGTCTTCTCAAAATTGGCTTTTTCAGCTTCTGAAGCGTATGAAGCCATCTAAGTGATGATTTCTTGACTGAAGCCTTTAAATAAATTATAAAATGAATGCTTAGGGAGGGTTTTTATTTGTCTTCTAGCATGCTTACATATGCCTGTTTGTGACGTCTTCCATCTGATGAGAATTTGAATGCACTAATGAGAAAAACTGAAAGGAGAACATACAGACGTTCTGGACCTGTAAAAGTACATCTCATGTTGTCTATCAAGTTAGCCACTGCCTCCCTTGTTATCACTTGCCCTAGTTGGAAATTTTCAAAAATTATCACAATGCAAATTATTTGTATCACTAACTTTAGAAAGAACTTGAACAAGTCCTTATGTCATGCTTTAATTTAAATATGAGATTTATTTTAAATATATGAAATCTTACTGAGTGTTTTTGACTCTATCCTGAAGAGTTTTTTCAAGTTTATATTTTTCCACTGTAGTTTAGGTTTAGAGATGCCCACTCAAAAACTTTTTGGTGGCGTACCTGTAATAGAGTTTTTGCCACAAAAATGGTGGAAGATTGAAACTGAATTAGGATTTAACAGTTTCTGGTATGTTTAATGAAAGAATAAGGTAGGAGCTGGGCTGCAGATCAAAGTGGGAGTTCTGGACAGTCAAGCCACAAGAGAAAGAAAGATTCAAAAGTGATATTTAAGGCTACTGGAAGGGATAATTTTCCTTCCTGTCTTTTCCCTAGTGGCAGTTGGTGATTGATCTCTCAATGGTCATAGTAGTATTAAATATTTTCTAAGGCTCAGATCAACTATGACAATTTTACTGCCTCTTCTTACCTTGTCAACTTGAAATTTTGTTTATGACTAGTATGAGCCCTGCATTTATGTCAAGCACCTTATTTTGTTGTTTTAGGTTGTTTAGTATACGTGTTTTGAATGGGCTTTACCTCAATTTACCGCAATTTGTTGCAGCTTGTGAAGTGTATACATGGACATGTAAAAACTGTGTCTTACTTAAAAAGTCATTACCTGTTCAGCTAATTGTTTTGAGACTGACTTTCAGAAGGCTTATTTTGCCCCATGACCTTCTGTATAAAAAGGTAAAAAATACATGGTCCAAAACCATCCATGTAGTGATGCACCTATAGCAAAACCAGTGTGTGCTTGTGATAGTTCTGCTATTGTCATCCAGTTCTCTGCTGCTGTCTGATCCTGCTTCTGTCCTTTTCAAACATGTCTCTCTTTCACAACACCGACATCTGTTATCCAATTCCCAGTATTATTATTTTTGTGTTCTGTTAAGGTGCACTAATATTAGACTGGTCAGATCCATTAATATGAATTAATTTTCAGAAATACTTTGTGTTCATAGTGTAGCTTTGGTAGAATTAGGCTCAAAATTTGGTGTTTGGATTCATAATTCTTTGGTGTGTCCAGAATTTAAAAACTGGGTTCTTCTTTTGCTTTTTTGCTGTTTTCTGAATTTTTGTGAGCCATTTTTCAGATATGTTGGATTGACCTCATTAGTCAGGGTATAGCTAAAATAAAAATTGGTTTACACAGACTCAAGATTTGAAATATTCATAATAAGTAGTATTGTCCATGGAAATTTGATTAATACATTATCTTACTGACAAGAAGCAATATATTTACTTACTGCATAGTTAAATTCTTTTTTTCCCCCTTGGGGAAATTCTGACTGTCTTGCAGAGTAACATGGAAAAGACCATCACTGTAAATTATATTCTTTTTTTGGGGAGTTAGAAAATGCATTATAACTATCATCCTTGTACTGAGTAATGCAATAAGATTCCTCTAGCAGAGCAGGAAATTACATTGCATGATATACTCTTTTAACAGGTCCACATTTTTTTTGTCTAGATTTCTTCTCCTGACAATTTTTGACCATTACATATTGAGTCAGAGTAAAATGTGGGCTTTCTCCCCCACAGCTCTTCCTTATCTAACCTCAATAATAAAAAAATAATAATATGTTTAGGATTTAATTTTTCTGAATCACAATGAAAGTGTGAGCAAAGCTGCCAAATGGTTGCAATCCTGCAGAAAAAAAACCCCACACCAGAATCTGTTGGCAAATCTACTAGCAAAAATACCCCAATATGACCTATAAAATGCTGAAAGGTTTTTCAGGCCTTCTAGTAGTATGCATTTCTTTTGTCTGTGATATATCCCTCTGCACAATGCCTAGATTTCTACAAGCAGTATCACAGATAGTATTTTGCTTTTCTTTCTGCCAAGCAAATGTGTTTTTTATTTAGTTGCCATGTTACTTGTGTTGGTTTTAAGTGTTTTTATATAGGCCATAGAGGTAAAACAAGCTAACCTGATTCACCCTGAGGCTCAGGCCTTCAGGGAGACACAAACTGGGAAAGTGCATTTTAAAATTCTGAGTGATACAATTCACTAATGGAAAGAGTGCAGCAAACAAAATTTATCCTTTCTATGACATAAATGAAGTTCCACCACAAAAGAATTTGAACCAGCTTGTCACAAAAATTACAAGACTCCCTCCTACCCCCTCTCATTTCAGAAATGTTCATGTGTATTGAGATCAATGAAATGCCATAGCAAATAAGCTATTAATTTAACTCATGTCAGTAATGGAGATTTTAAGGTAAAGCAGTAATGATATACTAATTTTCTCCATCATGCTATTTGAGTTGTTATCTGTTTGTGAAACATCCAGAGGAAGGTTAGATTTCATTTAAAAAGTTGGATTTCTTCAACATTTATAGTTTTGTAGTTTTCTTTGGAGAGAAGTATTCTTAAACTGTGAATGTAAAGATGACTCTGTGTTCTGTCCCTGTCATTCTAACATTGTGACCAGTGCCTGAATCTTCTATTACCATGTAAGGGCAGAGGTCCCAATTTTCTGCTCACAAGACAGTAAATAGTCAGTTCTCTTCCAGCCAGCCCTTACATGTAGGCCTCCTTTCAGCACAAGGGAATGAGGCAAGAAGAACTTGATAAGTGATATGTGCCTGACTATTGCCCCAGTGTGGATTGAGACTGCAAAAGTCCATGTGTAGACAAGCATCACTCAGGACTGGACATGTTTTGCACATTTGGTGTGGTCTACTTTTGCGTTATTCCTAGTCCATCCAACAAGCTGGATATTTCAGGTTTTTTACATAGTTGCATATTTTATTATTCTTTGTTTTGAAAGTAGTATTCTTTTTCATGCTATTGAGCAAATTAACAACATCCTGTGGTTAAACTGGCTGGAAAAATGTTTTGTACTTTAAAAGATGGTAGACCTTACATCTAATTTCTATGAACAAAGGAGTGTATGCCTTCCAAAGAGACATTTTGCAACCTTGTCCCTGCGTATTATTTTGCATTCTAGATGACTGGTTGACCTTTTAATTGTGTGACATTAACAAACCTATAGAAGGGAAGAAGCACATCTGATAATCAGGTCTTCTTGTTAAATGATTAGTGTAAATCTGGTAGAGAAAGTGTATACTGACCACTTGTAAGGAATGCTTTTTTCTTCCTGTGAATCTCTTTTTGCCATTTACTTTCTAGTCCTGCAAGTTATTTGAAAAAGTGTTGTATCACTCTGGAAGATCCTGTCTGGGCCTAGTTTCATGCTTCTCCCTCTAATGGTGTATTAAACTTGGCTGGAGTCTGGCTTGGATGGAGAGGGAACCAAAGGCCACCTTCAGCGTGTGTTTTTAGAAAAGAAGCAGATCTCAAACCTGATTATGTATCCACTTCCATATGAAGTGGAACAAAACCAGTTCATATTAGAGAAGAAATTAGGAAAGGTTTGTTTGTCTGTTTGTTTATTTGTAATAGTCTTATTAAAAAAACCTCTCCACTCTCCCAGTTTGCATGATTGTAAGAGATTCAACATTTTCACTCAGAAAATAGGATTTAGTAAAATGTAACTGCCACTCTGTTTTACTTAACTTTCTATGAGGGTTTTCCTCAGGTATTGAAGACAGTCACCTTCTTTCAGATTTTGGAGAGTTTGCTGTTCTATTGGATTTTATACTAGGACAGCATTCACAGTATTAAAGTATGTAGATTTTTATAGAACGTCTAATTGTTAGATTGCCTTTCACTCTTTTAAAGCACTGCCATGATACTAAAAATAAAACTGTTAGGAAGCTGCCATTTTAAAACATTATTTATGCTTATTATATGTGCTTATTATTAATACAGAATCAGTGAAGCTGTGAGGGTTTAAGAACATAATCTACTCCTTTCTCCTCATGTGTGAGGTCCCTCATTCTTAGATTACTCTAGTCATACAGTCCTCTTTTGAGTTCTACTTCTGCAGGGTTCCAAGATTTGCAAAACAAGCTGGAGAAAGGGAATGAGGGAGAAATTGATTCTATGAATCTTCTAGTCTGCATTATATGTTGGAGAAATCCCAAGCTCCATCTGGGACTATTAGCCTTCAGGAGTCTATTGATAAAATGGATTCCCTGCAAGTCAAGTGAAATAAACTCTAAGCTGGAGACCTAATACTCTGAAAAGGCTTAATGCTCAATTTGTCTTCAGCCCTAGATCCACAGTGGTAAGACAAGCTTAATGTTGAACCCTAGTAACACATTTTTTCCCTTCAGAAATGGTGTTCAGAAACTTAAAAAAGAAAAGCAGGAAAGACAATTTCCAGGATATTTTGTTTTATTTTTTTCTCCAGTTCACCACCTGGGCTGCCAGTGTAAGACTGACTGCAACAGCTGCTATTGATTCACTCTGCTAGCTCATCTCTAATTAGAAAAAAATACTTTCTCAGAAGCAGTAAATCTGTAATAACTTAAAAAATAATAATGAAAACAGATAATGAAGACATTTCCTGCTGTTTGGTGTTGCTCTGGCCTTTTTTTTTCCTAAAACTCTTTGTACACCTTCTGAATTTTTCCACTTTTCACTATTTAAAGAAATAGTGAAAAAATTTATTCTGCAGGTCATTTCATAGCAGCAGCTGTTACCCAGATGTTGTCTACTGGGAATACATATCTGCCTCAGTCTGTAAATCTAAGAAATTTTATTTTATGCAATTGTCTGTAAAAGAACTCAGACCAATTTTAAAGATATTTTGATACTTAAGAGAACGTCTTTCTGTTATATTTGAATTAACAACTTGTGGATGATAGAAGAACAACAAACACATTTGCCATGTGTTTATCATAATGGAACTTTTTCTATTTTGAATATATATTTTATATACTTTTTATATTCTGAACTAACTCAGAACATTCTTCTTGAATACTCCTAGTAGCAACCCTAACTAGCAAAAAATTTGGAATGTCTAGGTTAAAGGCAACACTTGTCATACTCTCTCTGTTTTAAGTATTTCTGATGAGGAGCAGAAATTGGCTCTTTGGCTTCTTCAGAGTAGCTAGGATTATCTGTACAATTAGTTAATGAAGCTGAACATGAATTGTGCTGATGAGGCATTCCAGGGCATGGGCTGTGTTCCACTTTGCATAATATACACATCATATCTGTTTAATGCCTATAATAAAGAGCTGACCATGAAGCAGTGCCACTTAAGTGAAAGAATGAAAACAGTTTTGCACTACATTAAAGATTTTAAAATAGGTTTATTTTCTTTTAAAATTTCTGAAGTGGACTTGATCTCAAAAATGGTACAAAAAAAGTAGATAAGTTTTTTGTGCATGAGGAACTGGTAGTTTCTTTATCTTGTTAATCCATTTCTAGTCTTCTGGTTAATGGTTACTGACTGTCCTTTATAATTTATTTGCATCCTTTGAACAAGCAGCCTCTGTTGTTTCCACTGCCTTTCCTTTGTATTCTTCCCTCCCTAGGATCTAGCCCTATTCTTTGCAAGAAAAAGGACACTGTCATTCATTTATTGTCATTCACTTTCCGTGATTTGTCAATGGCTCAAGCGAAAATTTGAGATACCTCTGGTTTTGATGACAAGGGTGATTAAAACTACTGTAGTTGTTCACTTTCATGATTTATGATGATTCAGTTAAAAACTTGCATTTAAACCAGGTATTTATCAGACCTGCTTTTAGGGATTAATCTTCTGTAGATTACTTTTAGGTTTTTAGTATGTTAAATGTTTTAGATGTCACTGTATGTGTAAATGATGAATTCTGCTAGTTCCAGGACAATGTGATCACTAGTAAATAGGTAAAATAATTTGCTATTAGCAATTAATTCAGAAGCCCCACAAAAAGTAATGCTTCCTCATACAGTTGAACTTCCTCTTTCCCCAAATCCTCCTAGCTTGATCTGTCAGCCTTGGAAGATTTATTTAATATTCCCAATATTTATGACAAGTAGATTTCAGTTGCTTTCAGGTTGTATTATTTGGAACAAAGTGCGGGTCCAAGAAGATGCCTTTTCCCTATGCCTGACCTAAGCAGCTGATCAGCATTTTGTGGAGTCCTGGAAAGCAGGTACTATTTCCACCTGGGAATAAAAAAGATTTTCTGTGCAAATAGTATTTTGTGTTCAAATGTTCTGTTTCTCCTCTAAACAGATCCCATACTGCTGGCCTTTCTCTAACCCCTTGAATAGTGATGTTTGCATAACCTTAATTCTGTGTGGGATCTGTAGATCTCAGTACAAAAGATGGTAAATACCTCTGTTCCTGCCGTTGAAGAGAGGTAAGATTTTTTTCCTGTCTAGACAAACTTTCATGAATGCACTAATAAGAATCAAAAAATCACTTGATGATTATCATCAAGTCCAACTCTAAAATAAATGACCCATGTGGGGACTGAAGTAAATAAGCTCTAAACATTTTTTCCTACAGTCAGTGGAGGAAAAAGTGAAAGAAAACCAATAATGAACCCCATGCTGTAAAGATGAGCAAACACCAATGTTCTCATTTCATTATCTTGCTAATTATTTAATCATGGGATTTTTGTGGTTTTTCTCTAATACAGAAGAGAGTGTGTGCCTTCTTTTCCTTCAACTACTAACTAATAAGCTGTTTTTGTATTTCTTATTTATTTTTGGCCCAGACAAGAAGAATATATTTGGGAAAAGAGAGGAAAAATACAATATAATAAAATGAAATGTTTTTACAAAATTTTAAATTCTGTTTCAAAGTGTCTGTTTGCTACTGACAGTGAGAAACATGCTGCCTGAGTTCATATCATCATTGCAGCAGAGGAATCAGTTCTCTTTATCCAAGCCACACTCATAAAATTGCAGCAACACCAGCTTTCAGGATTTTTCTTTTTTATTTTTTCCAGCTTGATTTTGAAAGTAAATATCCCCTATTCTCATGCTTCTTCTAGGCATAAAGATTATGAAGAAATTTAATAAGTTATAGAAGTTAATGGTGGAATTTTTACTGACTTCATTTAGACTTCAATTTTGTCAGATGTTCATGGAAGTGCTGTTTTCATTTATTAGAAGCCTAGAAAAGGTCATCATAGGCCCTGGTCCTCTATTTTACTGTGTATGTGCTGAAGGTTACATGCATGCAGAGCCTGAGTGAAGTTAACAGCGTTTCATGCTGTCACAACAATCTGCCCACTTCCTATAATTGTAGGATAAGGACAATGACTTGTAAATTAAAACACTGATGGGCCAAACTGAAATGCTAATTCTACCTTTGAAACCCTGGGGGAACTGAGTCTTGCCTTTACCCAGACAGCTATGCAGGAGATGTTTGTCCAACCTATCTGGTACTAGCACTCTAGAGGTAATTTGCTGTATTTTTGGAAGCATTCACCCTGCATTATGTGACTGCTCTTAGACATCCAAATATTTCAAACTTACTGCAGTTATTTAGTTATTTGACCTAATCAATCTGGGTATGTAGGATATAATTGCTTTCTCTCCTGTAGGAGGTAGCACAGGAAAGAAATGGCATAATTCAGCACTTCTGTCTTCTGTAGTGACAGCCTGTCATTTCCTGTACTGTGCTAGGGATTATGAACAGACAATGTATGTAGGCTGAACACAGTTGCTTGGTAACTGTCTTCTTCACTTTCTTAAACGCAATGGCCTCTCTTCAGAAGAAAGTCAATTGGTTTAATTTCTTTTGATTTTGAAGCAATAAATTTGTCTTTAACTCCTCTGAGTATGTCAATAAATAGAGGGGGAGGTTATTTGAAACTTTGAACTATTCATTTGCTTGGACTTTCTATGGCAAGCCATCTAATAAATATTAATATGGTTGTCATCATAATCAGACTTTTTTCACTCAAGTAGAGTTTATATATAGCATAGATTAAACTCTGAAATTATTGTACACGAGATAATTTTTATGGTACAGGAACAAAATATTTGCAAATTTGATACTGGAATGAAACGTTTGCAAGTTTGACAGTCTTCTATTCAAAATTAAGTTTGTTTACCATTAACTAGATGGATATTATTATGGATGCACAGACAGATTTGGACCTTACTGTAAACATTAAGGAAAAACATCAGGTTTAAAAACTTGCAAGTAAAGTCTGAAACCTGTAAGAAATAATTGCTTAGCTTCATATGTTAAAAGCTGTAGGAAGTTAAATGACCTAAGATGAAGCACTTCCAAAGCACAGAAGAGAAGCATGGCCCAAAGTGGCAATGCTCACAGCATTACAGCCAGCTGGGAGTAAGGCAGGTTAACCAGAGCTGTGAGAAATGCCTCCCAAAGTGAAAATCAGAAGACCAACCATCTCAAGTACCAATGCACACAGCCTGAGGAACCAATACAAGGAATGGGAGCTCTGTGCCTTGTCAGAAAACAATTACAGCTTAGGAATAACTGAAGCATGGTGGGACAACTCACCTGAATGGAGAACTGTGACGGATGGCTGTATGATGTTTCTTAAGCAAGATTCATCAACAGAACCTGGTACTTATAGGTGAATTCAACTACCCAAACATTTGTTGGAAGAACAATAGAGTAACCATATATCATCCATGAAGTTCTTGGCATGTGTAGAGGACTGCTTCCTAGTGGAAATGTTGAATGTGCCAGCCTGGAGTGAAGTGCTGCTGGACTTGCTACTTACAAAGGAAAAAGACCTGCTTTGTAATAGCCTGGCTAGTGATAGCCTAGGCTGAGGTGATCACAATATTGAGGGCTTTGGAATTCATCCAGGTGCAGA
Organism: Pyrgilauda ruficollis; assembly: GCF_017590135.1. Taxonomy (NCBI): domain Eukaryota; kingdom Metazoa; phylum Chordata; class Aves; order Passeriformes; family Passeridae; genus Pyrgilauda; species Pyrgilauda ruficollis. The sequence goes on along the minus strand of NW_024529266.1, from coordinate 1,001,318 downwards.
AGGCTAGTACTAGCACAAAGGTTTTAGGAGAGCAAACTTGATGCCACCCAGAGCTCACCTGGGAGGAATTTCATGGGAAGCTTCCATGTAGGATAGCAGAGCTTGCAAATAGTTCTGCTGGTAGTTTTTTGAGAATGCTCTTCTGCAAGCACAAAGACAGCTCATCACCTCTGATGGTCAAGGAAGGTAAGGGGAGCAAGAGACCCTTTGGCTTAACTGCGAGCTCTTGAGCCTATTCAAAACTAGAAGAAAACATAAGAGATATGGAAAAGTGGACATTTCCATCTTGTGCAGAGGCGCAGTTAGAAAAGAAAAAGCTGATCTCAAATTAAAATTGGCCAGAGATGTCAAACACCACAAGCAAATGTTCTTCAAGTACATAAGCAACAAGGAAAAATAGAAGGAAAATACTGGCCTGCTGTTGAACAGCAGAGTGAATCCTTCACCAACAATACTGAACAGGACGAGTTTTTCAAAACTTCTTTGCTTTTACTAGCCCTGCTGGCCTCCTGACTTTGGGAACAGCTATCTAGGTGGGTACAAAAACAAACCTGCCATCAGAGGTAAAAGAGCTGATGTGTGAGACATTGCAGTAGCCTTGTCCCTACACATTGATGAACCCTAAAGATACCTATCCTAGAGCATTACAAGGAGGCTAACATCCTTGTAAGGACACTCTCCATGGCCTTTGAGAAGTTGTGGAGATTGGGGGATGTCTCAGAAAACTGGAAGAAGACTAATGTCATCCCCATCAACAAGCTCCTAAAAAAGGATCCAGAAAATTATAGACTCTTACTTCACTCTCTGCAACAGTTGTGGAACAAACCCTCCTGAAGGCTATCACAAGGCAGAGGAAGCATGTGAGTGAGAAAAGCCAGGATAGATTCACCACAGGCAAATCACATTTGATACACATGATTGCCTTCTATGCCAAAGTGACCTGCTTGGTTGATGTGGGGTAGACATGTCCTATCTGGTTTTCTTAAAAAGTTTCAGTATGGTTTCCCACAGCCTTTTCCTAAAGAAACTGTTGTATTACGGTCTAGACAAAAGGCATGTAAGCCTGGCTGGCGGGTGGTACCCAGGGGATGTTGGTAAACAGCTCCTTTTCAAACTGGCAACCTGTCATGATTGCAATTCCTCAGGGTTGATATTTGGCCTAGAACAGTTTAGTGTATTCATAAGTGATCTGGAAGATGGGATCAAGAGTGACTCAATGAAATTTGCTGATGACACCAAATTGAGTGGGAAAGAGGACACTTGGGGAAGGAAATCCATCCTGCAGGAATATTGGATAGGCTGGAAGAGTGGGTTAACAAGAAGCTCAACAAGAAAATATGTAAGGTCATGTCTCCGGAAAAGCATAATCCAGGAGGGCAGCATGGGCTGGGATCTGCTCATCTGGGGAGCAGCTCTGTGGGAAAGGACCTGGGGTCCTGGTGGACAAAGTTCAGTATGAGTGACCAGTGGGCTGCTGTGGCACAGAAAGGTGACAGGAGACCGGGTGGCATCAAGGGCATCGCCAGCAGAGATGACCAAGCCGTTATCCCGCTCCATTCAGTGCTTGTCCGCCTCACCTGGAATCTTGTGTTCAGTTTTGGTCCCCACTGTACAAAATAGATGTGGACAGGCTGCAGAGGGTCCAGAGAGGACCACAAAGACGATCAAAGGCCTGAGAATCCTGACATGTGAGGAATGACTGAGAGAACTGGGTTTGTTCAGCCTTGAGACAAGGAAGACTTTGGGGAGACTTTATCACCGTGTTCCGGTATTTAAAGAGCAGCTGCAGAGGAGATGGAGTCTCCCTTTCTACAAGGAGTCACGTGGAAAAATATGATGGGTACAGATTACTCCTGAAAAGATTCTGATTGAATGCAAGAGGAATATTTTTCAAAATAAGAACAATCAGCCATTGGAATAAACTCCCCAGGGAAATAGTGGATTCTCCAAGAGACACTTTTAAGATCAAGCTAGACAGGGTGCTGGGGCATCTGGTTGAGGCCCAAGAAAGGTTGGACCAGATGATCCTTCAGGTCCCCTGCCAACTTGATAATATATAAATCTAAAAATTCTTTTGATTATGAAACTAATTTCTTCTTGCACATAAAATCTAGGGGAGTAAACTCTGGGATATAAAGCACAATAATTTTAATAGGATGTGAAAAACAGACTTCTGTCAAACTCTACTAGCTTCTGTCAGTGAAGAACTAAATTTAGATTATTTCAAGAGTATTCTTGTTGATGTGGAAATCAGTGGAAATTTTAAAAAATTCATTATTTTATTTATGTGAGTAAAAAGAAACTATCTACATAAAATGATTGCTGGGTAAGAAGTAGCTAGAAATAAAGTGCTAAAATTTAAACATTTTACCCTTACAGAAGCCTAGAGAACTGCCTAGTGCTGATGTCCCTTCCAAAGGCTCCTTTGGGGCATCACACATTTAACAGGAATAGTCCTATCATTTTTTATTAAATAGCTATATTCCAATGTGGGCCACGGAATTTATAATATTTCAGATGTCAAAAAAAGTATTGTGAATAAAATTAGCCTTTGTCAGAGATTGACAAATTGTTTTCCTGCCCTCTACTTCTGGCTGCTTTTTGTCTTAATACTTTAACATTTCTGTTGTTGTGAGTGCATTACCTTCCTGACATTAAGTGCTCGTACTAAGTAGTCAGCTGATGAAATCTTTAAGGATGAAAGGAAGATGAAATTTCATGTCATCTACAAACTGTGAGACACATTTGCAGACAATTTTAAGCTACTTTTATTAGTGTTGTGCCCAAGAGTTATCATTAAGGACTGCAAAAATGGGTATTTTGAAACAAAGTGGCAGTTATTTCTAATATTTTAGTATTGGTCATGACGCATCAATGAATGTCCAGGTTTCAAAAGATTTCTATAGACTATCACAGAAGATCATTATTTTAAAAATTGTGCTTTTCTTCTAGGGATAAATTAAGGACTGTGATTAGAAGACAAAAAAGTGTTGACTTGACTATGTGTGTTTGTGCAACATACAGAGTCAAATTAGGAGTGTTTTCTGAAAAAGATAATGCCCGATTGTGTGCTACCAAATAATGGTTTTTAGAAAATGTTCCTAGGCAATTCAGAACTGTGTACTGCAAAAGGTCACCTGTAGCTAATCACCTATCCCTGGTACAATATACATTCTGTGGTAGGAAAGAGTATTTCAAACCAGATTGGTTTGGAAGATTCAATACTTCTGAATGGAAAAGTATATCAAAATGTGTATGTGAGCTCTGCAGAATGTGCTTCAAATAATTTTGTCTGATCGCTAGGGTATTTTCCAGCTCTCCTCCCAAAGATCTCCTGGGTAGACTTTGCAATTTTAGAAAAAACAGTGTTGATTGTGAAAATGGTAATGTGATGGACTAGGAACTCATAAGAGATGGTCAGAATCTATTTTTCAGTTTGAAAGAACCTGATTCTTCACATGTCTGTTGGGGATCCAATAGAAGTCAGTAATAACTTTTTAAATGGGTCCTTGTTTTGTGAACTGATACTTTGTGTCATGGCTTTTTGTGTTCATGCTTCACTGTGATGTGGAGGATAAAGTGTTTTATCCTGTGTTCTTGTTTTTCTTGTGAAAGCAATGAGAACAGAATGGTTGAAATAATTTCTATGTATACATTCTCATTATGAAGCCATTGAGGTTTTTTTCTCACGCAGACGCTCTGGACTATCCTCTGGCTGTCAACTCTTGTTGAAGGGACACCCAGCAAAGGAGTGAAATTTCAGCTTGCAATGGAAATACCTTCTTAAAATCACACCTCTGATGTGAATTATGTTCTTCCCTAATAAACAGTTTCTCTTTGAGGAGAGAAAAGAAACTGGCTGTGATTTTATGTAGTAATTGTGTTCTTCAAGGTATTCACACACTAAGCAGACAACAGCTGTCCTAGATTTAACCACACAAGAAAGAGGAGCACTTCAGTATCAGACCCCCATCCCCTTCTTACCCTTTATCTTTAGCTGTAGTGTAGCTTTGGAGTTGTTTGGGGTCTTGCTCCTGGCAGATGATATACACATAGTAGAAATATATTAAAAAAACCCAAAAAACAAAAGGTAGAGAAATGTTGCCAGTAATCGTCACTGCCTGTCAAGATTACATTGTACAGAAGATATATATATATAATATATAATTAAACCTTCCTGCCTTTGTGGTGGCTAATTCTGCCTACAACAATCTCTAGGGCAATTTATTTTATAATCACAAATATAATCAGCTTCCAGCAGGATTTTATTAATGCAATATCCTCCCAATTTCCACAAAAGCAGTGTTTCTACACCAGAATCAGTAGCCTTAAAAATTCTTTTGCAGGACAATTGGCTTCTAAATGGACCTTATCATGAAAAAGTTAAGGACTTCAAGTAGGAAAGCACGGGATTGTGACTTTGCAAAGTGTCTAACCTATGTCTCCATCTTTCTAAGCACAGGAAATTTTTATTATTTCTTCTTTCCCCCTGTTCTGCTATTTTCTTCCTCTTTTACCTATGTGCTAGAAGATAGAATAAAATAGCAAAATGTGTTGTGTCTGTGCAAAATTGTTTAATTAAATTTTTCATGTGACATTTGCAAAAAATTCTTGAAAAAAGCTAAAAATCCCCATTAGAAATAGGGAGTATTTTAATTTTAAAGATATCAATCAAGAGTTTTACTTGTAACATTGTTTCTAAAATCAGCCGCGTCATGAGCAATCACTTTTGAGGGCAGTGCATTGGCTACCTTCTCTTCAGCTGGGTTAGTGCTGTTGACCTTCTGTCTCACTCATAAACCTATAGTGATTCCAGGTGCATTCCTACACGCATGTGCACAGAAGTTGGTATAGGACACAAATATAAACATACAGCACAATCATTGTCCCAAGAAAGTAAAAAAATGAAAGGTTAAGTACTTCCATGTTGAGTTGTGGCAATGGAAAGGCACAGTATTTCTGAGCACAAATATATTCACTGTGTGTCGAATATTGTGACAATACTTACAAGGAGAAAAGCACATGAATGCCCATCCCTCTCCAGCAGACCTTAAAATTCAGAGAGAGTGTATAGTAAGAACATGTGCAAATCTTTCACTTCTATTCCAGCTATAGACTGTAGGTGTATGTTAAACCTATGCACAGATATATAACAATTTCCATATCTCTGAGAAATTTCTGATGGGTTTAGAGATAGGACAAGGAGTCCTACTTGCTAGCTGCGTCTGATTTTCTATCATCATAATCAGCTGGCTGAATTTAGAACAATCTCCAGCTTTGAGACCAGTCAAAAATGAGGGGAAGTTGCAACCCTTGGCTGACCCCCATGCTAGTGCACAAACTTGTCCTTATGATTAGCCGTATTCTGCCACTCTTGGCAGGTCAGTATTGCACTGGCTTTACTGCTTTAGCTTTGAGACTGCAGTGGAGACTGGCTAGATATTTGTGCCCAGAAGAACAGATAAGGACATTTGGTTGTATTGCACATCTCCCTTGTTTGTCTACAAATTAACAATGCATTGAATGATGCTTCAAATTTTTATGTAGTTTTATGGCTTACAGATCTATGACAGAGGAGAATCGGTTTAATAGAAGATCAAAATTGGGACTAAAAAAATATTGTCCATTAGGACTAAAAATTGTGCGTGTTCTCTAAATCAGAAATGCATTGGCAGAAGTTATTGCTTTTGTGAGGATTATTATATAGAGGAAAAAAGAGTGACAGAAGCTGGCAAGTATTAAAGAACAAGAAAAGACATCTCCTCATAAATAGTACCTGTTGTGGGGTCCAACTCAAATAAAAAACAACCATAATTGGTGAAAAGGATGAGTTCTTGGTATTTGTAGTTCGTGTACAAATATAATTGCTTTTATGCTACTGTGCACTCTACTTCCTTTAAATGTCTCCAATGGTGCTTTTGAGAACAGTTCTCTCTTTCACTCCTATTAGTTACTTGTAAGTTTATAATTCTCCCATTTTGTGTTTGAATGCTGTTATAAAGAAGCAGAACTAAACACAGATTTTTTAGACCAAGTCATTCTATATGAATTGCTAGTGTAAATTGAAGTGCCAGTGAGGGGAACATTTTGGAAATATCATAACTTTTATGACTTATATCAGCCTCAAAGAATGACTTTTAGTTTGGAGAAAAACTGTTGTGAGGAGAAATTTAGGGTAATTGCTTTTCTTTGCAACAGAGAGAAAATTGCTTATTTAACAATAAAAAATAATGTTTTAGTAGAAGAAATACAATTCAACTTTAGCAATGGGCTCAGAAGAAAAATCACAGGGTTTTTACTCTTTATGAAGGTTTCGACTCTGCTCATTAAAATCACTGATTCCTATTTTACAGTAGATCATAACTTACAGTTTCCTCAAAGTAAGGAGAGAATGTTGATTTAATACTGCTGTAGAATGAATGTTTGCAGAAAACATAAAATAAAATATCCATTGTTGATCATTTGCCCTGGCAAATGCCAGGTTTTTGCCTGTAGAGCAGCTTATGTTCTCTGGGCACTTGACCCATAATATTAATTAAGTAGGGAACAATGCAAAGACTGTTTATTCTGTTATATGCTTGTATGTTTTTTTCAAAGCTGTCAGAGTGAAAAAGAAGGGACCAGGGGTAGAGAAGCAATCTTCACTGGGACAACATAATCCAGTTCAAAAATGGGGGATAGATGGTTTTTTGATATAAAAATATGAGTATGGATCTGGTTTTTGAAATGTAAAGAAGTCATAAGGTATATGGCAGGGAGCACAGATGAAAAAATACCTATACTAATTTTACTTCATTCCTTCAGACTCTGAGGTTTATAAGTATTTCTACCCATCAGGTAGATTGGGACATTTTTTCATACCATGCCCTGGCTTTCCAAGCCCTTTTCAAGTTAGCCTACTCATTCAAACAATATCAACCAAATCAACCTGTATAGCAGCAGTGCTTTGTGACAAGTCAGACAGTCCTGCTAGAAAATTTATTCTTCTGTGTGAAAGACAGTGGAATTTTAAAGATAAATGAAAGGGTACTGCAATTCTGTAGAAGATAAAAAAGTAGTTTCAAGTGCTATACAAAAGTAAATTGTACATGAGCTCTGACTTTGTAATCTGTTAGAAAATAAGTTTGTCATAGTTTGTAGCTTCTGCTTCAGTGAATTGGTTCACTGAAAATTTTCTTTATAGGTGAAGCATTGATTCAACTGAAGTTCAGTGTGATAATTCTATTCTGTTTTGACATCTTTTAATAATGAGATAGTTCTATTATGTTTTAACACTTGATCCTCCTCAGATTTGTCTAGACCATGAGATCCCTAGATCTAATGATTGGGACACCCAGGATATTTAATGAGATGCTTTTTTCTGAAGTTGATTGATTTTGTTTTATTTAGTTCTCACAAAATAAATCACTAACCTTACAGCTTTAATTTATTTCAATACATTAAAAATAGATTGGCTTTTTGTTATGTTGTTGGGGCTTTTAAATCTGGATTTCAAAATCCATGCAGAAGCTGCAGTTTATGCTCTCTGATATATTTGTAGACAGTAGTTGTATTAATAGGTTTTAAAATATTGTTTCACTGTTCATCTGCACTCAACAAGACAGAGTACCTATTCCAATAGGAGACAAATATGTGGGAAAATTTTAGCCATTGCTTTTTCTCTATTCAGAAACTGAAATTTCATCTGGACAAATGGTTGTTATGGATTCAAAAAGAAAGGTTAATTTAGAAACCAAAATAGAAATAGAATAGAAGCCAAAAGTATTTCTGAAATTGTCCAAAGGAAACTATGGTAATAATGTAAGAGGAGATAAAAAGCCATACTCAGTAAAACTACATTCAGTAGGAGGAGATGATGTTAATCCAATAAGACAGATCTGAACTTTCTGTCTAAACTTCAAAAGTTGAAATAAACTTGATTTTTTGTTATTTTTTAACTATTTACATCTCAAAGAGGTATATATATTCATTGAAACTATATTCTTGATTTTGTTATGTATTATTTTGTTATGCATTAATTAGAGCTTACTGCGCTCTTGAAGGATAGCTTGTCTCTATTTTAACATGAAACAATGTTCATGGCAGGCAAATTTTTATATTTTTGTTTCTTAGCGAGTATCATTTGCTCTTACTACCGCTACATCATTTAGGTGTAGTGGTAGTAAGAATCACTCAGATTATGTTTTCAACCATGCATACTTGCAAGCCCTCCTATTTATCACTGCTCTCAGGATTTTGAACTTAATGATATTTCCAGTGAATAGTTTGCTTGGTATTTACCCCAAACTTGGGAGAATACTTTGAATATGTTTTCCTTCTCATTTTCAACTTCTCTCAGCAGTTCCATCTCTTTTGATGGTAAGCTATAACTTCCAATTATTTATTATTTTGTTGTTGTTGGGTTTTGTTTGTTTGTTCTTTGGATTTTTTTTGTTATGTTTTTTTCCTTCTATTTTTTCTTCACAGAAAATGCTGTACTAGTACAGGCACATGAAGCTGACTGAAGTCTATGTACCTTTTTGGATCAATCCATTTTAGTGACTTTCCCCCCCCCACCCAGAACCATTTGGTCCTTATTGTCCACTGTAGCTTGTGCAAACCTATTTTCTTTCTAGCAAGGATGAACCAAGGATTTAGAATTTATTCACCAAAGCCTTTTTCATGTAGGGTATGTTCAGATGGGTAAGCAGACTGTTTTTCCCTAAGCTTATGTTTAAAATACGTAGACCTACCACTTTGCTGTAAAGGCAGCTATTACTGTGATTTCTCTTTTTGTGCCAAGCTTTTAGTCAGTCAGTGTCCCCTAGTTAGGGAAACTTTGTGACTTGATAATTTTTCAGTTCTTTTCCTTAAAACAATTACCTAGACTTGATGAGCACATTTGTCTCTTTCTCATTTTGACTAGACAATTGTGTTGGGTTTTGTTTCTGTTCTTCTTTTTACAGGATGGTTTCTATAATAAAATTTTACATTACAGAATGTAATGGTTTAATGTAGTTTAGTTTTTAGTTAAGGAAAAAATCCACAAGCTATGGAAGTGATTCCTTGTAAGGATTTTAGCAGCTTCCTTCAGACCTGAGAGAACCAGTCAGCTGGCTAGTTTTGAATACTGGCACCCTGTCAAACCACTTAAGAGAGCTGAATACACCTCCGTGAAATCACATTTAAAAACAAACAAAAAAGGAAAAAGCTTTTCTCAGGAAAAGCTCTCTTTCTTCCAGCCTTTGAACAGGTGACTGGATGCTTGCTGGCCAGGCCCCGCTCAGCTGCGCGGCCGGGCCCTGCTCTGCCGTGCGGCCCAGCCGGCTCAGCCCGCGGCATGGCTTGGCTGAGATTCTGCTACCGCCGAGCTCCGACCACGGCCAGTGGGCCAGGCCAGCTCTGCTCTGCTCCAGGTGGAGCTGAGCTGGGTCCCACTCCAGCCATGAGCTGCCCAGCCATCGTGTTGGCACTGTGGAAAATCATGCAGCTGAGGGCAGAGGTGGCCCTGCAGCCCTGCGCAGAAAAGCAGCCCCACAGCTGGAATTGAATGTGGCAGGGGCCAGAAAACAGCCATGTAGCCAGAACAGCCGCTGCCTGGCAGAGATCACGTAACTGTCTATAGGCCAGGGTGAGGTATTAACTCTTTTAGTGCACAGGTGAAGCATTGTCAATCCTGTTGATTGAGTGAAAAGGAAAGGGTAAAGACACGTAGAGAAAACAACCTGGAGATACTGAGGCCAGTGAAGAAGGAGCCAAATGTAGATGGGAGGAGTTTGAGGAGATGCCTTAGTCTTGTGCTGAAATTCTTTTGTAAGACTATGGTGAAGATATAATTAATACACCAGATTTTTTTTCCCCTGTAATTCGTGGAATGCACTGGGGGGATGCAACATTCTAACCACAGCCATGAGCAAAGGCACCCATGTTGAAGCAAGCAGATATTGAAGTAACTGTGATTCATTGAGAAGCTTGAAGAGAGAAATGAAAGAGATGATAAACCTTGCCCCAGGAATAGAAGAAGAAAACCTCTGTTCCCAGAGATAAAAGAAGAATACTTTTTTTCCTATTTTTTGTTTCCCTTTTTTAAATTTCTATTTTCTTTCTGGTTCTGTGTTTTTGAACAGCTCATCCTTAAAACTGTACCCCAATAAGCTGAAATGATCCATGGTAGTAACTGGAATATTATTAAATCATGGGAGAGGCAGATTTTTGGGAGGCTGCTATTCATGAAAACTAAAACCATGAGAGAAGAGTTTCTTGTGGTAAAGTCTCCATGGCATGGCAGGAGAGACTTCTCTCTCTAAGTGGATTGAAGAAAGATTATTTTAAAAGTGATAGACTGACTGAAAATACCAAATTTGTCTCTATGTTTTCAGTGGGGAAAGAGGAATTGGGGGGAGAAGTATTCTGAAGGTTTCTGATTTCTTGCTTTTCTCTCCTCCTAATCCTTATCTTGCAGCAGAAAATGAGTAAATAATTCTAGTGGGTGCACTGGCATTGGGCCAGCACTCAACCCACCTCAAAAATCTGGAGTTTGAGTGTATATAACTGAGCAAGACTTAGCCCACTTATACCTTTTTGCACAAAGGATGTATACAGGAATTGCAGGATTTTTTCTTTTTGAACCCATGACAAAAGTTTTATTGACATTCATTTTTATGTCTGCCAAAAAGCTATTTCCCAGAAAAAAAAAAAAACTCCTGCAAAGGTACACCTCATAATTTGCTTATAGTAATTTCTTTAGACATTACCATCATCTTTCCATCTTCTGTCAAGCATGTCTTTCATACTGGATGTCTTACATATGGGATCAGTAAATAAGAAAATATTTGCTTCATTATTTTTCTTCATTATTTCAGATATGATTTAATCAAATAATATTACTGTGAAAATTGCTGTGAAGCCTGCTGATAATACATATATTTGTTTCAGTTGGTTTTAGTGGGTCCAAGTATAATGCTTTATATTTGATGTTTGCTATATTTTGACAATAGTAGACCTAAAAGAAAGTTCAGACATGACTGTGCCATTAAATTATTTGTTGCAGTGACTTGTGGAGTTTCTACAGCTGAGCATTAGAGAATCATTAAAGAGGTGCAGAAAAAAAATCATTCTATTCTGAGAGGTGTTTACATTCTATCTGTGCTGTTGCTTCCTAAACTGGTTAGCTGGCTCATCATTAGTGTTTGTCACTGCAGCACCTAGCTCTGCTGCCAAGCATAGCATCAAAAGATAATAAGCTTGGAAGGGACCTGAGGAGATCTTAGTCCATTTCCTGCTCAAAACAGGAGCAGCTGTGAGGTTAGACTAGCTTGTTCAGAAATTTATACAGTCAAGTGATAAACTACACAACATCCAGCAAAATTGCACACAACCACAAATGAGCTGGGTTTTGAAGGACCTTAGAGAGATTGCACAGTTCATCCCCACACCAGCTCAAAGAGGAGTGTGTTGCTCAGGGATGTGTCCAGTCAGATTTAGAGTATCTCCAGATTTATTTTGGATGGGATAGTTACTTTTCTTTAGAGTGTAGGGCTATGTTCTGGATTTGTGCTACAAAAGTGCTGATAACACGGGAGTGTTTTCATTATTGTGGAGCAGAACCAGAGCATCATGGAAGCATTTCTGCTCCTCACATTACCCCATCAGTGAGAAGGCTGGGGGTGCACAAAGAGCTGGGAGGTCAAACAGCTGGCACTGCTGACCCCAGCCGACCCAAGTGATATTCCAGACTACACAATATCATGCTTGGCACATAAAGCTGTGGGAAGAAGGAAGAAGGGTATCTTTGTAGTCATGGCTTTTGTTCTCCCAAGTAACCCCTGCACATGATGCAACCATACATCTCCAAAGGTTCAAGGGTGTTCTCTGTCCTAGGTGGTGATGTTTGCATTCACCCTTGCTGAAGTGAACACAGTCCCTCTTGACACATTCTACCGATCACTGGAGGTCTTTTTTGGACTACCTGCCCTTCAGTGTATTCATTGATTTGTCTGGGAACTATTACTTCACCTCTGACATGAAGCAAGATAGAACTGAGGCCATCAGTGCCCAGCCATGTCTGAAGTTTTGCCTTCTATTTTTTCAGTTTTCTTATTGGGTCTGGAGTAATATTTAGATGCAGGTTTTTTTTTTTTTTTTTTTTTTTTTTTTTTTTTTTTTTTTTTTTTTTTTTGGGGGGGTTTTTTTTTTTTTT